>NC_134080.1:73773290-73964962 GCF_000715075.1 Nicotiana tabacum | reverse complement strand
ATGCCTCAAATCCTGATACATCTTTGCGGCACCCGGATGAATGGAATATCGAGAGCTATGAGGCTCCTCCAGAATCAACTCTCGAAGCCCATCCACATTGGCACACATATCCGGCCCTACATCCTCAACACCCCATCATCACCAATGGTCACATCTCTGGCATCATCATACTAAACTCTGTCCTTAAGAACAAGAAAATACGGATCATCATATTGGCGCTCTCTGATGCGATCATATAAAGAAGACCGAGAAACCACACAAGCCAATACCCGACTAGGCTCGGAAATATCTAACCTCACGAACCGATTAGCCAAGGCCTGAACATCAACTGTAAGAGGTCTCTCCCCAACTGGAATATATGCCAAACTCCCCATACTCACTGCCTTTCAGCTCAAAGCATCGGCCACCACATTGGCCTTTCCCGGATGGTACAATATAGTGATATCATAATCCTTTGGTAACTCCAACCATCTCCGCTGCCTCAAATTAAGATCCTTCTGCTTGAACAAGTGTTGGAGGCTACGATGATCAGTAAATACCTCACAAGACACACCATACAAGTAGTGCCTCCAAATCTTCAATGCATGAACTACGACAGCCAACTCCAAATCATGAACGGGGTAGTTCTTCTCATGGGGCTTCAACTGACGAGAAGCATAAGAAATAACTCTACCCTCCTGCATCAATACACAACCGATACCAACTCTTGAAGCATCACAATACACGGTATATGAACCTGAAGCTGATGGCAAAACTAACACTAGAGCAATGGTCAAAGCTAACTTGAGCTTCTGAAAGCTCTCCTCATACTCACCCGACCATACAAATGAAGCACCCTTCTGAGTCAACTTGGTCAAGGGCGATGCAATAGACGAGAATCCCTAAACAAATCGGCAATAATAGCCTGCCAAACCAAGAAAGCTGCGAATCTCTGTGGCTGAGGACGGTCTGGGCCAACTCTAAACCGCCTCTATCTTCTTCAGATCAACCTGAATACCCTTACTGGACACCACGTGCCCTAAGAAAGCCACTGAACTCAGCAAAAACTCACACTTGGAGAATTTTGCATAAAGCTTCTCCTCCCTCAATCTCTGCAGCATAACTCTCAAATGCTTCGCATGCTCCTCCTGACTACGCGAAAACACCAGAATATCATCAATGAAAACTATGACAAACGAGTCAAGATAAGGCCAGAACACGCTGTTCAACAAATGCATGAACGTTGCTAGGGCATTGGTCAGCCCAAAAGACATTATCAAGAACTCATAATGATCATATCGGGTCCTGAAAGCCGTCTTAAGAATATCTGAGTCCCTGATCTTCAACTGGTGATAACCCAAATGACGATCAATCTTGGAGAACACTCTCGCTCCCTGAAGCTGGTCGAATAAATCATCAATGCGAGGCAAACGAGACTTGTTCTTAACTGTTACTTTGTTCAATTGCCCATAATCGATGCACATCCTCATAGTGTCATCCTTCTTCTTCACGAATAGAACTGGCTCACCCCAAGGTGACACACTAGGCCGAATGAACCCCTTTTCAAGGAGTTCCTGAAGCTGCTCCTTTAACTCTTTCAACTCCGCTGGTGCCATACGATACGACAGAATAGAAATGGGCTGAATGCCCGGCACCAGGTCAATACCAAAATCAATATCCCTATCCGGGGAATGCCCGACAGGTCTGCAGGAAATACATCTAGAAAATCCCTCACAACTGCAATAGAATAAATACTGGGAGTCTCAGCACTAACATCCCTCACAAAGGCTAGATACGAAAGGCAACCTTTTCCAACCATATGCTGGGCCTTCAAGAACGAGATCACTCTACTAGGAACATAATCAGTCACACCTCGCCACTCAATCCGTGGCACAACCGGTATAGCCAATGTGATTGTCTTAGCATGACAGTCCAGAATAGCACGTCATGCAGATAGCCAATCCATACCCAAGATGACATCGAAATCCACCATACTCAATAATAAAAGATCCACAGGGGTCTCCAGACCCCCAATGGTCACCACACATGACCAGTACACACGGTCTACAATAATAGTATCGCGCACCGGGGTAGATACATGAACAGGTGAAGCAAGAAACTCATGGGGCATACCCAAATAACAAGTAAAGTATGATGACACATAAGAAAAGGTGGAACCAGGATAAAATAATACAGAGGCATCTCTGTGGCAGACTGAAACAATACCTGTAATAACAGCATTTAAAGCAATAACATCGGGTCTAGCTCGAAGGGCATAGAAACGGGCCTGACCGCCACCTGATCGACTTCCCCCTCTAGGGTGACCCCTAGTTGACTGACCTCCACCCCTAGCTGGCTGGGCGGGTGGTGATGAAGTAACTAGCACTGAAGTTGGAGAAGGGGACTGAAGGGAACCCCTCGCACCGGAATGACTAGCTGATGCACCCGGCATAGAAGAGCCCTGAACTGATGGAGCACGGGACGAACTCTAAGATGGAAGAGCACTAAGTGATGGCTGGCCCTGATGAGAACTGTGAGAACCATGACCCGATGACGCCCCACTATAACCTAGGCAAGGTGGCTGAGCATGCCTGAATGGACGGCCTCTACCGTGCTGAAACTGACCTCTCGAAGGAGTACCACTATAACTACCAGATCCTCGAGGCCTCTTGGCCTCCCTCTCCTCTCGCTCCTGGCAATGATCAGACTCAATCTCACGGGCGATATCCACAACCTCCTCAAAATTAGCACCAGTCACCCTCTCCCTGGTCATGAGAATACGAAGCTGATAAGTGAGGCCATCAACAAACCTCCTAATCCTCTCTCTATCTGTCGGAACCAAACAAATGGCATAACAAGCTAACTCAAAGAATCTCAACTCATACTGCGACATGGTCATCTCTCCCTAACGCAACCACTCAAACTGCCTATGTAACTCCTCTCTACGAGACTGCAGCACATACTTCTCCAGAAAGAGAACGGAGAACTGCTGCCAGGTAAGGGGTGTTTCACCAACAGGCCTACGCCTCTCCAAATCTTCCCACCAAGTGAAGGCAGCTCCAGAAAACTAATAAGTAGTGAAAGCGACCCCGCTGGTCTCCAGAATGCCTGCTGTACGAAGCATCCTCTAACAACTTATCCAAGAAACCCTAGGCATCCTCGCCCTCTACAACACTGAAGGTCGGAGGCTAAAGTTTACCAAACCTCTCCAACCAACGCTGCTCATCCTCTGGGATGGCAGGAACTACATAGTCCTGAGCAGCTGCAATCGGCTGGGCTGGATGTGCCATCGGTATCTGAAGTCCCTGCATAAACTGCTCAGGTGTGCGAGTGTCGAGAGTCTGATTGCCTCTCACGGCCTGTGAAGTAGTTGTGGTTGTAATAGCTGAGACCGCCAGAGCTAGGCCAGTGAAAACTAATAGAATCTGAGCCAAGGCCTCCTGAAGATCCGAAATCACAATGGCCTGAGCTAGTGCTGCTGAAGCATCCATAACTAGGACCTGATCCTGGACTGGGACAGCTGGTGGATCTGCAGGTGTTGTCCTAACTACTGTGCGGGCCACAACTCTGCCCCTACCGCGACCACGACCGTGTCCTCGACCTCTAATGGCCACAGCTGGTGGTACTGGTGGTCGTCCCTCCTAGTTAGTAGCGCGTGTCCTCACCATCTGTGAGAGAATAGAATAATAGAGGTTTAGTACTCGGATCAGCAAATTCGCACGACAAGAATTTCAAGAATATGAAGTTTTTCCTAAAGGTTCTGCAGCCTCTCGAGGATAAATACAGACGTCTCCGAACCAATCCACGAGACTCTACAAACCTGTTCATGACTCGTGAGACCTATGTAACCTAGGCTCTGATACCAACTTGTCACGACCCTAAACCTAGACCCAGTCGTGATTGCGCCTCTCGTGAAGACAAGGCCAGCCAACACTTACCCATTTCAGTTTTAAGTAGTTAACAATGAGAATTTAAGTCAAAAGTATGATAAATAATCCGACATTTAAGCGGTAAATAGTACAAATATGCAGAAGAACAACCCAATACAGCCCGATACCGGGGTGTCACCAGTCATGAGCATCTAAAAATCGGGAAAAATCAAGAAAAGACTACAGAGTTCAATATAAAACTAAAACAAGGATAAATAAGATAGGGAAGAAGCTCTGGGCTGTGAATGCCGGTAGCTACCTAGAGAATCTTCGGATTCGCCTGAGTTGGAAAGATCAACACTTGGGAGCGGGACCAAATGCGCCTGAATCTGCACAAGGGGTGCAGGGAGTAAAGTGAGTACTCCAACTCAGTGAGTAATAATCATAAATAAAGACTGAAAGTAGGAAATCACGTAAGGCACATTACAGGCTATAATGAAGCAGTTAAACCAGTAAAAACAATAAAAATATGTGAATGTCATTTTAATTCAAATGAAACTTCATGAAAAGCCTTTTTCAACAATTAAACAGGTAAATGACAGGCAATTAAGGAAGAAAAGACATAAAGGTTTGCCCTTCGGGCACAATATTAGCAAATTCGCCCCTTGGGCAAAATCTTGGAACAATACCAGCCCCTCGAGCTATATCTCACATCACAATGGGTACCCGCGCTCACTGGGAGTGTGCAAACTCCTGGAGGGGCCCCTTACGGCCCAAGCGCAATATCAAACCATCTCGTGGCGTCATCATTAGGCTCTCGGCCTCATATCAACAAGCCACCTCATGGCGTACATATCTTAGGCCCTCGGCCTCATAATCAGGATCCGTGTTTCCTCACAACATAGGCCCTCGGCCTTACTCAGTCAAAAATCCATACAAGCCACTCAATAGTAGTAAAACATGATTCTCAGCCCAATTACTATTTAAAAGATCATTTAAGTGTTAAAACATAATAAACATGGCTGAGTATGAAAATAGTGGAATATAACATGACTGAGTTCAAGTATAAAGTCAATACAGTGAGGAAATATCAATAAAAATCTCCGAAGGGCTCAAATAGTTGGAACGACCCAAGTTTGGCATTCAGCCCAAATCATGATGATAGCAAATAAATTTCAGTCAAATACGTGGTAAAATAGTCAATCGGGACGGACTAAGTCACAATCCCCAACAGTGCACGACCCCATGCTCATCATCAAGCGTGTGCGTCACCTCAATATAGCACAACGATGTGCAATCCGGGGTTTCATACCCTCAGAACATCATTTACAATCATTACTCACCTTAATCCGATCAAAACTCTAGCCCGTGATGCCTTTGCCCATCGAATCAGCCTCCACTCGCGTCGAATCTATCCAAAATCAGAATCACGGCGTCAAAATATGCTAAGGAAATGAAGGCAAAGCGAAAATAATCAATTTACAACATTAATCCCAAAATTACAAAAACCCGACTCTTGGGCTCACACCTCGAAATTCGATAAAATTCACATTAATGGGTTCCTTATCTCCCCACGAGTTCATACATATCCAAAGTATCAAAATCCGACTACAAATGGTCCCTCAAATCCTCAAGTCTAGGTCTCCAATACCAAGCCCTAGTTTCCCCAATTTTAACCCTTAAATTCCATTAATTATAGCTCTAATCCGTGAAATAATACCATAGAGACGAGTTTTATGTCCAAAATCCTTACCTCAATGAAGTTCCCTTGAAATCCCTCTTCCAAATCATCCAAAAAGCTCCAAAGCCGACTTAGTGTGATGACCCGGCCGGTTGTCTTAAGAATTAACGCCCCGATCCCCTATTAACTGCTTTCCCCGAGTTTATTTTTGCTATTTTAATTTGCCGGGATGTTTGGTTTTGAGTTTCGGAGAGTTTTGAGACACTTAGTCCCTAAATGAGGGCTTAAGTGTTGGAAAGTTGACTAGTCGGAACAATGTGAAGATGGACTCAGAATGGGATTTCGATGGTTCCGTTAGCTCCGTTGGGTGATTTTGGGTTTAGGGGTGTGTTCGTATTGTGTTTTGGAGGTCCGTAGCTAATTTAGGCTTGAAATGCCGAAAGCTGAATTTTTTTTGAAGTTTCCGGTTCGATAGTGAGATTTTGATCCGAGGGTCGAAATGGAATTCCGGAAGTTGGAATAGTTCCGTAGTGCTGAATGTGACGTGTGTGCAAAATTTCAGGTCATTTGGACGAGGTTTGATAGACTTTTTGATTGAAAGCGTGTGTTTAGAGTTTTTGGAATTCTTAGGCTCGAATCCGATGAAACATAGGTGTTTTGATGTTGTTTTGAGCGTTCCGAAGGTTGGAATAAGTTTGAATGATGCTTTAGGATTGGTTGGCAGGTTTGGTTGAGGTTCTGGGGGCCTCGGGTGTGTTTCGGATGCTCAATGGACCATTTTTGGACTTGGAAAGATTGCAGATTTTCTGCTGTTGTGTTGCAGAGAAAACATTCATCGCGTTCGCTAGAGGGTCTTACGTTCACGTAGAGCATCTAGGTGAAATAGCTAAAATGTCCTTTGCGTTCGCGATGATGTCCCGCATTCACGAAGGTAAGGACCCGTTGGTCTTCGCGTTCGCGACATGGTCCTCGTGTTCGCGTATGGTCTGCCAGTGTAAGCTACGCATTTGCGAGTGGACCTCGTGGTCGCGAAAGAGGAAATTGGCCAGCAGGACTTTTGTGCATCGCTGAGCATGACCACCAGCCTGCAATGGCTTTCCCCTAATTCCCCTTGCACTTACACTTATTCTTAGACTCTTAAGTTCTGCCCCCCTCTTATGTGCCTTGCTTTGGGACCTTGAGTTCCCTCTGAACTTGGACATCTGAGGGTTGGCCCTTCCACACTGCACTATGATCTCAATTATGCAATGTGTTTGGGGTGTAAGCACTGCCCGGGGCCCTTTGAGACTCTTGGGAACTTTGACACATCCTAAACATGAGAAAGGCTTTTGGAAATCTGATCCTGGAAGTTGGTTTATCTCATATTGTTGGACTTTGAGTCTAAATTAGGCTGTTTAGTTGTAGCTGGAATTTCGGATGTAATTTTACTTTTTTTTTTGATTCATTCGGGTCTGTAATATTTTGTAATAACTATTGGTGTTGGCTAGTGAAAAGGGATGGGGGTGAATGTATGCAAAGGGTAGAAAACTTTCCTATAGGATTTGTTTGATTTCTGCATTCTCATCTTAGAACTCATGCTATAAGATTTTCTGATTTCTGCATTCTCATCTTAGAAACCATGCCTATAAGTTTTTCTGATTTCTGCATTCTCATCTTAGAAACCATGCCTATAAGTTTTTCTGCACTTCTGCATTCTCATCTTAGAAACCATGCTTATAAGTTTTCCTGCACTTCTGCATTCTCATCTTAGATACCATGCCTATATGACTCTTGCATCTATGTAATCATTTAAAACCAATAACGCTTAGATAACTTGCCTATAGGAGTAATCAATTGAATCAGCTTCGTCTATTTCGTCTATGAGTCTAAAATCAGTCATAAGGTTGTTTAAAATTTGCAGATCTTTTGTTTATAGAACCAGTAATCCTATCTTTAAAATCAGTACGCTCCGTTAGATATCATGCCTATAGGTCTCACTTAGGCAAACCATTAGGTCATTAATTAACTGTGTTAGTTTTGATAACTACAACTAAACAAGGCTAATTAGGACCCCTCATCTGAGAAATATGTGATAAATCAGCCTGTCCTAACGCTTTTAAATTTAATTCAGACTATAACCAGTATTTGAAGTCATGCTAAATAATTTGCTCCTTTAAGTGAGGAGGCCTGTTTGAGCCCTTAAATTGCTATTTGTTTCCCCTACTTGCTTATGTGTTTTGTTTGTCGCATTAGAATTTTGTCTTTTAAAACTCTGAAAAGCCCCAACCTCCCTCCCTTTAGGACTGGTAGTTCCAAATGCCTCCGGGACTGATAGGATCGGGACGGATAATAGCATGCAATAAGTAACGACACTATTTCGCGTTTAATACCTTAACGGGGTGGGAAAGGGTAGATATGGACATGATGATTGGTGCGCTAATACAACGTGCGACCCCTCTTCTAAGGAGTGATTGCCGGGTATTTTATTGATGTGATCCATATTATTTGTAAACCTAGGACCCCTTCCCATTTACTTGTTATCCCTTTTTTTAACTGTTCAGACTATTTGCTTAAGATTTCTGTTTTCTTTATCTTTCTTCAAACTTTCAATTCACTTGCAACATTATGTGTAAATCCCCTTCTATTTGAGACCTTTATTTGCTTACTTGTTAGTTAAAGTCACAATAGTAATATGGTCGGGAACCACACTAGTGGATCTTGGGGGGTGCCTAACACCTTCCCCTCGAGATAATTTCTAGCCCTTACCCGAACTCTGGTTTTCCAACTCGAATTCTTCTTTAGTGTCCAAATGCACTTTAATCATTAGGTGGCGATTCTTCAACCCAAAAAACCCAATTCTCAAGAGGGAACGAGTTGTCCTCCCAAATGTCATGAACCCGATTTCGCCTTTAGAAAAAGGGGGCGCGACATTATGTACATAAAAACGATCCTCAACAGATGTGTAAACACAAAATCCCCGAGTACCGAATATTACCACGAATGGAATGTATGTCAGGTCAATAACCACTAAAATATCACGTCTCAAGTCAGATAATTTTATAGATATGTTGAATCCTTATCGAGGTGAACAACCCGATCCCATAAGAGTGATGGCATGATATCCTGCCATGGCGTACAACCTGATCCCATAAAAATAGTGTACTCTGCCGAGGCGAACAACCCGATACCATAATAATATGTATTGCGAGGTGAACGACCCAATCCCATAAGAATATGTACTCTGCCTCTGCGAACGACCTGATTCCATAAGAGTGTGTTACATGATACTGCCGAGGCGAACGACCCGATCCCATTAGAGTTTATTACATAATACTTTCGAGGTGAATGAACCGATCCTATAAGTGTATGTTACATGATACTGCCGTGGCGAACGACCCGATCCCATAAGAGCGTATTATATAATACCGCTGAAGCGATCGACTTGATCCCATAAGAATATTGCTGAGGCATTGAGCCCGATCCCACTAGAATATGAAACTTTGACGGGTTACTGGCCCCACTCACGAATATACATGTGAGTTGCAAAATTCAAAAAACCTTTCGGACGAATATGCACAATGCGAAAGAAATCCATAAAAAAGAAGTAAAATGTCCTCCACAAATCAAATAGTTCACTAGGTATCTAAAATAGCGAGTCCGATACTTATGCAAGTCTAGTCTCATGACACAATATAATTAAGGCATTTAAACAAGCAAGAATAACTCAAATAATACAATAAAAGCATTGCGTGAGTCTAAGTTTACCCGGACATAATTAGGATTTCTAGCATATGCACGGACACTCGTAACCTCATACGTGCGTAGCTCCCATAATACGTAGCACATAACAAACATAACACCTATGGGGTAAATTCCCCCTCACAAGGTTAGACAAGAGGCTTACCTCGCTCCAAAATTCGATAACCAGCTCCAACGCCTCTCTAACACCTCAAACCAATGCCAAACGATCTGAAACTAGGCAAAGAATATTCAAACCAATCAAAACATACTCAAGAACCTATAATTTATCATTTAGAAATAATTCTCAACCCCGCACGAAAAGTCAACAAAAGTTAACCCCGGGCCCACACGTCCGAATTTCAAAGTTTATCGAAAATAAATATTAACCATAACTTATATAGTATATATCCAGAAAATCATCTAATTTCGTCCATGAATTTGCCCTCAAATCAAGGATTTACCATTTTTTAACTTTGGGGCTAAAACCCCAACTTCTCAAAACAAACACGGATAAAAATAATAACCAACCGAAATAATTATGAAAAAATATCAAAATAAAGATTATATATATTTACCCCCTTATTGAGGCGAGAACAAGACTGCGAAAATAACCTCAAAGGGAGCTCTAGAACTCAAGATATGCTTAAAATACTAAAATGCTCAGTTTGACAATTTAAAACACTGCCCAGGTAATTTTTGTTCTTCGCCTTCACAGGGCACATTCGCGTTCGCAAAGAGTAAATTTTTGCATTGACCGGTCAATCCAGAATTACTTCTGTCACGACCCAAACTGATGGGCCATGACGAGTGCCCGAGTCTTACCTGTCGAACACCCCTAAGTATACGTCTAAGATATAAATATGAAATAGGGGTAGGTCATGCATAACATCTGTCAATAAACTGCTGAATCATGTGAATAACATACATGAGGAAACATGCCCAAAAGACATATATATATATATATATATATATATATATATATATATATATATATATATATATATATATATATATATATATATATAGTGTGTGTGTGTGTGTGTGTGTGTGTGTGTGTGTGTGTGTGTGTGTGTGTGTATGCGGAATATGGTAGGGCGAGCCGACAAGGCTACTGTGGACAACTATATATCAAAATAGAAGCCGACAAGGCCACATACTATCCAACTATACATGACTGTCTACAGACCTCTAATAGAGTGTAAAACTGTGTAAAGGACGGTACTGGGCCCCGTCATACCTATATATGTATACAAAAATATCGTACCAAAACCCAATAGTAGCTCCAAATCAAATGGAGCACACCAACTCTCGCTAAGCAAGGATCCTAAGAAGGGGACCGTCAGCCTGTCTACCTGTACATGCGGGCATGAAATGCAAGCCTCTAGGTAATAGGGGTGTCACTACGAATAATGTACAGAGTATGTCAGGCATAAAAATTAGTATATGATAGACATGAAAGAAACATGGAGCAAAGGACTCAACTTGTAAGTCTGAATAGCTTTATGAATCATGAGACATTTATAATGTCATGCATATGCATATAAATGTCATATCATGAATAGGTATATGCGTACATAACATCATCAAGCCTCTGAGGGCATCCCATCATTTCATCTCGGCCTCAATGGGAGAAATCATCAATGTATACTAATTGATCATGTGGTGGTGCGTATATGTCACGCCCTGGGCCTGGGGGCTAGACCGGCACCCAGTGCCTCACCTATCCTTGCGTACCACTTGTGACTAAGAGACTTTGAACATGTAATGTCATACTTTAGCCATGGGCCACATTACAAGATAATGTACGATACAAAATATAAAACTAAATAGAGACTAACGCTGACCAAATATCAACATAAAGCTGGGCCGGCAAGGCCATCATGAATAGTGCAACTGACAAGCCAACAAAATATACGTACAAGGCCTACATGTCCATCATACTATACTAACTGACAGGATATGTCTATAAGCCTCTATTGATAGATGTATTGTGATCGGATCAGGGCCCCGACCAACCTATAACCTATTTATATATATACACAAGATGTACACCAAATTGCTAGACCCAACAACTCCAAAAGATGAGGAGCTTACCGATAAAGCTATACTCGGGCAACACCTACTGAGGAGATTTACCCGTCTGTCTGTCTGAACCTGCACGCATGAAATGCAGCGCCCCCAAAAAGGGAAGTCAGTACGAAATAATGTACCTAGTATGTAAGGCAATATGTGGAAAGCTGAAACTGAACTGATAATATAATAACTGAAAATAACTGGAGGCCAAAAATAACCTGAAGATATGCTCACCTAATGATACCGACTCTATTCTCTCAATATAGTAAGTAAAATAGCTGTCCGGCCTTATAAGGCTCGGTATATATATATATATATATATATATATATATATATATATATATATATATATATATATATATAAAACTGCTCTGCCATAGTAGGCTCGCTCATAGGTGCTCGACCATACTAGACTCTTTATCTCGACCAACTGAGCTCGCTCATAGGCGCTCGGCCACAGTAGGCTCGGTATATATCTTACCATCTAATCAGAGGTTGCCCAATATGGGCCTGCCCATCGATTATAGCTCGATGGTAATGAAAATACTTTAATACTGTACATATAAACTCTCTGCTCTCTTGACTAGAAGAAGGAAATTCTCAATCGAATATGAAGTCCCGATAAGGGGAATATTGTAACTTACAAAACTAGGAAAATATACGTAACTTGCGAGACTAGCAAAATATAGATAAACTCCAGGATATGAATTTTTCTTTATGGCTCGTTATCAAACTTGTGTAATTACGAGATCATGCTAAAATGAAGGAAAAGCTTAGACTTAACATACCTGGAGTAGAAAAAATCCATATGATGTTCTCGGAAAAGGTTGCATCGTACTCCTTTAGAATCGCAAAATTTTACGTTGCTACAGGTATCAAAATAGAAGCCGACAAGGCTACATACTATCCAACCATACATGACTATCTACAGACCTCTAATAGAGTGTAAAACTGTGTAAAGGACGGGATTGGACCCCGTCATACCTATATATGTATACAAAAATATCGTACCAAAACCCAATAGTAGCTCCAGATCAAATGGAGCACGCCAACTCTCGCTAAGTAAGGATCCTAAGAAGGGGACCGTCAGCCTGTCTACCTGTACATGCGGGCATGAAATGCAAGCCTCCAGGTAATAGGGGCGTCACTACGAATAATGTACCGAGTATGTTAGGCATAAAAATCAGTATATAATAGACATGAAAGAAACATGGAGCAAAGGACTTAACCTGTAAGTCTTAATAGCTTTATGAATCATGAGACATTTATAATTTCATGCATATGCATATAAATGTCATATCATGAATAGGTATATGCGTACATAACATCATCAAGCCTCTGAGGGCATCCCATCATTTCATCTCGGCCTCAATGGGAGAAATCATCAATGTATACTAATTGATCATGTGGTGGTGCGTATATGTCACGCCCTGGGCCTGGGGGCTAGACCGGCACCCAGTGCCTCACCTATCCTTGCGTACACACAAAAACTCATATCCTTTCATTAGATCAACAAGTCATGGAGCTCCCTCTCCTTCGACAAGAACTATAGCAAATTTCTAAGTTGATCATCGTCATTATCCCTTTCAAATATACCGCAATCAAATTCGATAACAATCATTCTATATCCGACGACCTCATCTTATCAAATACAAGCTACTCTACTGACACACCATATCAATGCTACACAAAGCCATAAATAGTGCAATCCGTGCACCAATACGCAACAATTCAAATGTACTCAATCATGAAAAAAATGACTCAAACGAGAGAACCGTCTTGCAGGCTCAATAAGAACCACCACAATGCAATGCTATGAACCCATCACACACCATAGAACCAAAACACACGAATCAATCACGATGGATCATTTCCTAACATACCCCGGCTGCAATGCGTGTCCTCATCCAAACACTGGTCCATATGAATTACCTCCAACCAAAATGCTCAAAATCAGTGACCACATGCAATTCGACATCCAG
Organism: Nicotiana tabacum; assembly: GCF_000715075.1. Lineage (NCBI taxonomy): Eukaryota > Viridiplantae > Streptophyta > Magnoliopsida > Solanales > Solanaceae > Nicotiana > Nicotiana tabacum. The sequence continues at coordinate 73,951,658 of NC_134080.1, read as the reverse complement.
TACCCAAGGTGCATGACCATAACAACAGAGGAACCAATAACACAATACCATAGATCGGAAAGAACATCACCAAATGCATAATCATTTATTCAACACCCTAACACCCATCTCGCTCAAATTTCGCTATCAGGCCCAAATAGAACCGCACCATGTGTGCATATAACCAACGGATCACAATCCCTTGTAGCTTAGAAGAGTAACTGATAGAATATATTAGAACACGAATAAGCCCAACTCTGGCCGACAGACACACCCCCCAACACTAACTGTGCTGAGTCAATAATTCCGACTAGGTGTAGGATATACATCTGCATTAGACCTACCAATGGACCCCAAATCAAATCTGTCCACCCACAATAGATAAATAACCTTCCGAAAGTCCACAATGACTGAATCATAGCACATATTATTATCTGTCTAGCTTTGGCCACACCTTCCCAGTCCACAACCACGAAACAATTTGCTCTTGAGAACTCTCGTTCTCCAAATCCATTGAACACACAAACCACCATATCTGATCCCAATTCCACCGCTCGAATGTCCAACACATCACTCATGCACGATCCTCCCACGAGGAATACTTCTATAATTCTTTCGTGCCACCTTACATCGCTATTTTAATTAGTTTTGACCCTTTTACTTTATTCTCTCATAAAAAAACAAATAGTTTCATTAAGATTTTGTAGTCATTTTTAATCTTGAAAAAATACCTAAAAAAAGTTTTGTTTTAACGGTCAGTCTTATTTTAATAATATTTTTATATGGATAGATTTTTAGTTAATTAAGATAATTTTAAGCAAAACTAGTCATAAATGCCCAAGTTTCTAGCCCATTCCTTGAGCCCAATACCCTTAAACACAAATAATAATCTAGACCTAACCTATTAATACACACAATAGACATCAGCCGTTTGATAAAAAAAATGAAACAAAGAGGATACAAAACCTAAAAAAAATTAGATATGAACACTCTGCAAAAAGAAAAATCCGCCACAAAAGCAAAATAAGAGACACCCACCCCCCTGAACCATCGTCTTCTTCAACCCCTCCATTAGTACTTTTCTTCTTGGATCGACAAAAAAAATCCCTCACCCCAAAAACCCGCCGGCCACCCTCACTCATCTCCCTCTTCCAAAAATGTTAAAGCCACTACTCCTTCTTCTGTTTTGAACAAGTTGATGGCCACGACCCCACCCCATCTCCACCCCTAGGAGCCGTTCCCCACCCTCCTCCAAGAAACAAGCAACAAAACTGGATCTGTTTCTCGTTCCTCAGACATAAGCTTCAACGGCTAACCAAAATTGAAGATAGAAGTATTCAAAATATTCTTTTACAACTTTAGCAAAGGAAAGGAAAAGTAGCTACTGAACAATTCAAAAATAGCTTCGAAAAATCAGTCCAAACACTATTCTTATGCTTCGTCCAAGCTTCGATCGAGTTCGATGAGGTGCCAGTTTCTTTCCGACGAGGTCGATGTTGAGGATTTCTGGTTCGTGTATCCGGTTGTTGATTTGGAATTTCAAAGTGTAAATTAAAGCTTTGCTACTGAAGTAGGATCCACATTGTTAGGTATTTATCTTCCTACATGCAATTGTTTTGTTCATAATGTTAGTCTATTTTGCTGTACTTGGAGCGCTATCAACTTCAGATATTTCCTGATTCACTGTGATTTATTTTAGGAAAAAACCAAGGGCTATTTTATAAATTGCAAATTTTGTACATCATATTATCACTAGTAAAAAGAACTTGAGCAAAATGAGAATCTGCTTAGCAAGCTTTAAGATTATAAAGGAAAATTATAGAATAACAACACGTAGAAGTGGTCGGAATGAAGACGTGACTGTTCTCTGCCATTTGTTTGTTAGGTTCTTTCTTTTTGTTTCTTGTATCGTTTTAATGGCCTTGGTTTTTCTCAAAAATTTTGATTTTTTTCCATTCCTTTTCATAATCGTTGTTTTTAACACAATGTGGGGACCGATTTATGATTTAAAAACCAAATCGGAGTATGCATTCACGCAACTTCGATCAAACTTTTTTGCAATAATAAAATTGTTCTCGATATAATCCGAGGTGTGCTATACGCAAATAAAATCCATAATGTATGACCCTCACATAAATAAAAAAATTCGTATAGAAAAATGCCTTGAACTTTCGTAGTTTGCTTTAGGCGCGTTAATTAAATAAATTATCGTAACTATGGGTACGGTTCCCGTGACGTGGTTGTGATATTTAATTTCTAAAATTCGGGGTACATTTATGTGACCCGGCCACATTTAATCTTGTTAATAAAATAAATATGTTGTAGACCATGGGTACGGTTCCCGTGACATGATTCGCAATATGTAACACTAATTTATTAAAAGCGGTTCAGAAGGAATAAAATGCACATAGGTTTCAAAGATATTTTAAAATCAAATAAATAGGTTAATAATAACAGTTGAGCGACCGTGCTGAAACCACGGATCCTGGGAATGCCTAACACCTTCTCCTGGGTTAACAAAATTCCTTACCCGGATTTCTGTGTTCGCGGACTATAAAAGAGAGTCAATCTTTCCTCGATTCAAGATTTAAAACAGGTGACTTGGGACACCATAAATTATCCCAAGTAGCGACTCTGAATTTAAAATAAATAATCCCGTTTCGATTGTCACTTTAAGTTGGAAAAAACTCCCTTATACTCTTTCGGAGTGTAGGTAAAAGGAGGTGTGACACCACCTAGCAAAATTTGAATATCAACAGTTGGTCAATCAGACGAGTATCGCAATATCAATGAAGCCTCCGTAAGTCAAAACACAATGCGCCTACCGAAATGCACACTCTTATCCGGCAATAACAAGTAGTAATACCATTCACCTAGCCATCTGAAATCGTCCATGTTGCCTAAGAATTCATGAACTTCCCTTCAAAACTAAATCGTGACCTTGCACACATAAATCTTAATCCCACAAAACACACTGCATCAATCATGCCATCATGTGAAGAGCACAAGAATATCATAATCAACTCTGATTCACAAGCAAAATACATACCTGATCAGTCAGAAACCTTCTATTTGATCTCATCTAAGGGAAAATCCCAATACACAACATGTTCCACACACCGGTAGGAAATATACACCTCGAACCATGGTAGAAACCATTAAGAACACCTTGAAACCCCTTTGCACATAACCAAGCTATCAGAATTAAATCCTTATAACTCAACCAAGCCACACAGTTCGCCGAACCCAAGATTATTGCCATAAAACACCGGTAGAGACTCACCACATCATAAGTACCCAAAGAACCGATCTTATCCATTGCGTTGCTAATCCAACCTACCACTAAACTGTCATATTTCTCCGAGTTCCTTCCGAATTGCCTTCAAATTAATACTTCTTATTCCTAGAACACCACGATCCTTAACCAAAACTCACCCCACAAACTCTAGCATAGAACCACACCACCCTAAGTCCCAAAAGCCGCCGAATTCCCCCTTAAGTACCCCAAAACTACCACAACTGCGATACCTACTCTGAAAAAACCTTCTGTGAATCTAAAGCACTTCCTTCACCTTCCTGATACTGAAATGTGGAATCCATAAGGATTTAAAAATACCGCGAGTCTCGACACCATCAAATGTAAATATCAGATTCTAGCCATATGCAAATCCTGAAAAATTCCCAATTGCTACATATAACTCCTGAATCCCTTAGAACCTTCTCGAGAGTCATCCACTCTTCTCAAATCTCAATTGCACCACCAAAACGGCCCGAACGACCTGTGCCCCTATTAGCATGATAACACCCAAAGAAGTAATCCACATCTCTAAGCAACCGAGTAAATTCCTACTACATGCGCACTATACCTCTCATGAATAACAATTCAAATCATTCAATGATTCTCATATACCCATAAAGTGTAATACAATCCGTATCCAGAAATTCCCTTATTCGAGTCATCCTTGATTTCAACCTCTGCAAGTCATAACTGATTCACAAGTATAGCCGAAACCAATACAACATATAACTGTGCAATCAACTCGTCGATCGCAGACTCCCTCACTTGGCTTGAAGCCATGGAATAAAACATCTGATAACTTACAATAATCATACACCATTACTGCCACAATGCCGCAGTGAGATTCAACTAAATCCTTCATGAGCTCCTGTAATGCAAACCATCTAATACTTCAAATTATCTGCAATTCTCGCATTCACCCTTTTAACAATCAATCCAACTTCCACAAGGGATCAAAACTCAAATTGCAACACATATAATTCACTGGTAAAAGAGAACTCTCTACAAAACAACATAGGGATCACATAACCTCAGGACCCCCACAGGAGATAACCCACTTGCTTTACCTCAAACTGACATCTCTCTATACCCTTCCACAGTCACAACTACCACTCAATCACTTAATCTTGCTGATTCTGAATTCATCAACAAGACATGAGAATCTAATCCATTCCACAACTAACCAACATAAAAGATCCTCCAATACTCTCATAACTCGAGACTATATGTCACTAAGATAGAAATCAAGCACCCAATAGTCCTTTCTACATCTCAAGCAAACTCTTCTCATCACATTCAACCATCTGAACACATTTCGCAGTCACACCATACTCATCACGTAGCCATCCAGCCACCTATCGAGCCACAAATTCCACTAATAGGGACACTATCGGACTTATAAGTCTAAAAACATGTGCTCACACAATCGAAATTTCTGTGCTTAAGCTACAATCAAAACTCGGCCTCAAGTCCTCCAAACTGGCCCATTATCAGCATACCGAAATCACATCTCGCACCTCATCTATGGAATCGCAAGCCGCCGATGCACAGCCGATACCGAGCGCTCACGTGCGCATACAGATGCGTGGAAGGAATTCAAAGAGTTACGCTTCAAGCTGAATCAATTTCGCACGATGAGGAAAGAAAGATGGGAAATTTATCCTAAATGTCCTATAGCCTCTCAAAAATAGGTATGGACATCATCATATGGATCCACGCAAGACTCTACTAGGCACTTGCTCATGACTTGTAGAACCTATGAACCTAAAACTCTGATACCAAGTTGTCACGACCTAAAATCCAACTAGCCATGATGGCACCTAACCTAACCCGCTAGGTAAGCCAATTAACAACTAACCAATTCCAATAAAATTTCTAGGAAAATAACTGATGAAATAACTTAACTTCTATACACTTCCCAAAGACTGGTAGTACAAATCATGAGCTTCTAAGAATTTGATTTTACAAAGTTGGTATAAAGTAAATACATCATTTGTTTGAAATGTGCATAAATTAATTTTTATAAATCTAAGGCTACCATGAACAAGAGGCAACTATAACCGGATTGCATGTACATCTTCAAATCCAGCTCCCATCAAACACAGCGACACCGACATCCAATATCTACACGCAAGTTGCAGAAATGTAATATAAGTACAACCAGCCCCATGTACTCAATAAGCAACAACCCTAACCTTAGGTTGAAAGTAGAGACGAGCTGAGACAATGGTCAGAGTTTAACACCAATAGCCAACAACAGTTAATAATAACATAACGAAAGTAATGAAAGAAGTAACTCAGATATAAAATACTCAGCTCTTTTACAGTTCTATAAAATAGATCTGCCTTTCAAGTATATCAGTAAAAATTCAAATCTTTTACCGAAATCACTGAAAATATTAGTAAGTTTGAAACTGTAATTTTTCTCAAAATGCTTTCCACATGTAAATGTTTCATTTTCAAATGGCATGAGGAAAATACATCTCTATGCCTATATGCCAATATGTGTGAGAAGTCATGAATGACGTGATACCGAACAACAAGAGGAAAAATGCATCTCTATGCTTGTATGTCATGTGTGCATGTCAGTGCAATGTATCTCGGAGATGAACTCATGTACTCATACTCTTAGAGTACTAAATCTCACCGTCTCACACTTTCCACTCACTATGCTCAATACTCAGCACATTCAGTCACTCAACACTATACAATACCTGCTGCGGCGTGTATCCCGAGCCACATATAGCCATAAGACCTATTGTGAAGTGCAACCCAATCCACATATAGATAGCCATAAGGCCTATTGCGGCGTGCAACCCGATCCACATATATATAGCCATAAGGCCCGTTGCGACATACAATCCGATCCACATATATATAACCATAAGGCTCATTGCGGTGTGCAACCCGATCCACACATATATATGCTCACTAGAGGTGTGTACAGACTTCAGAGGGGCTCCTTCGGCCCAAGCGCTATAACAAGCCAATCATGGCATAAATCAGTAAAACATGCTGCGACGTGCAGCGTGATCCCATAATATCACTCACACTCAAGACCTCGACCTTACTCAGTCATCGATCTCTTTAGTCTCTCGAACTCATAATATCATGAAACTAGCCTAAAATAATGATATGATGTGTCAATAAATAGCAATAGAGACTAAGACATGATATGAAATGAATGAACATGACTGAGTATGAAATTGCAATTTAAACAAATAATTCAACAGCAATATGACCTCAGTGGGTCCCAACAGAATAAGCATGTAGCCTAGACATGGTTTCTAACATGGATCACAGCTTAATAGCTCAAGTACGTAGAGATTTTATGGTTACAGATAACATCAGGTAACTACACCGTACCGCAGGAATAACACAGTCATAATTCACATGGTGTACGCTCATACGCCCGTCACCTAGCATGTATGTCACCTCAACACCAAGCATATAATACGGAATTCGGGGTTTCATACCCTCAACACCAAGTTTAGAAGTGTTACTTACCTCGAACAAACCAAATCCAATATCCAGCATGCTAAATGATGCTCCAAAAATGTCATCCCGTGCTTACCGACCTCCGAACATCTCAAAATTAGCCAAAAGGAACTCAAATACATCAAATAATGCCAAAGAAAACAAACCCAATCGATAAAGGTCGATTTTTAATTAAAATCCCAAAATCGTACAAAAGTCAAACCCGGGCCCATACATCGGAACCCGTCAAAACTTACACAATCCGATAACCAATTCAATTACGAGTCCAACGATACTAGTTTCACTCAAATCAGAGCTCGTTTGTTCAATGTGGTACCATTTATGCTTGAAGAAATAACGTCGAAATATAAGAAAAACGAGCGCAACACAACCCAAACCTATTCGAAACTCACCCGAGTCCTTTGGGACCCCATACGAACTTATCAACAAGTCCCACAATATAACAGAAACCTACTCGAGGCCTCAAATCATGCATAACAACATCGAAACGATGAAACACACCTCAAATCAAACTTATTGAAGTTTCGAACTTTTGACTTCCAAAAACTCACACCGAAACATATCAAATCAACTCGGAATGAACTCAAATTTTGCACATGTCCTAATATATTATACGGAGCTATTCGTGCCCCTAAAATACTGTGCGAAGTGCAAATGCTCAAAACTATCGGTCGAGTCTTTATAGTCTCCCCACTCTCATTGCCTTCCGAGAAAGAATCTTGGTGTAGTTGTACCCATATTTTTAATCCAAAATGATGAGTTATTGTCATATGGCTCATCTCTCGTTACCATCTAATCCATTAGCTGTTCTATTTTATTTTGTTTGATTGTATATTTTAGTTTAAGGGACTCAGAATTAACGTAAGTGGTGTGAGGTTGCAGAATTTGGTACGAAGAAGATGATTTACTCGGCCATGGTGATTAGTGTAGATGATATACCACATGCATAAATATTTTTTTCTTAAATATACATAATTTATATATATCTTTTATATTTTTAGAATATATATAATGCACAAATAAATATATAAGTGGTATTATGTATCCTACATATATAAATAAATATACATGAAGCACAAAATAAGTCAATATATAGAGTATTACAGATGGGTTCAACTCTATGGGTATACTCTAGAGAGGTGGATCCAGGATTAAAAGGGTTCAATTGATCTGTAACTACCACACAACATCCACCCCTGATATACCACGATCGCAGAGTTTGTTGACCTGGTAGAGTTCCAGGAAAAGGGAAGTTAATCTCGCGATCATGAAAATAAAGTCGAGCATGGTAAGAGTTGACCGCAAACGTGAAGTAATGATCTGCGATAGCAAAGAAGCCCAGGCCCACTGAGTTCTGCAATATTGATGGGACGCGAAAGTGAAAGATTGCCCGCGATAGAAATCTTTCATCGCCTTGTTAGGTAGGGGTGTACATAGGTCGGGTTTGTTCGAATTTTTTAATTACCAAACCAAACCAATGATGTCGAGTTTTTAAATTTATAAACCAAATCAAACCAACAATGTCGGGTGTCATGGCCTAAAAACCACCGTAGGGCGTGATGGCACCCAACGCTTTGTTAGGCAAGCCAACAATTAAATCAACACATCATTAGTTAATCCAAAATGCATGTCAAAACAATTGAAAAAATAAGGAGTGAAAATTGTTCGTTTTAAAGAAAATATAGATGTTATTATTTTAAATGTACGAATGATGCCAAAATATAAACCAAGAAATCATAGTAGAATACAACCAAGAGAAAAATCTAAATTTCCAAAATACGGTGTCACAAGTGCATGAACATCTACTAGAACAAATACAATACTACTACAACATCTGTCTGAAAGAGAAATAGACAGAATATAGTAAATAACTAGAATAAGGACTTCATGTGCTGCGGATCATAACATGAAATGAACCTCACCACAAAATCTCCTCAGCAGCTGCCCCTATGTGCCCAAATGACCATCAAATGTACTTGTTTCAGTACCTACACAATGAGTATAGAAGTGTAGTATGAATACGTAAATCAACATATACCCAGTAAGTATCTAGCCTATCACCGAAGAAGTAGTGACGACGGGTCGACATCGACACCTACTAATGGTCCAATAAATCAAGTACTATAAAAGTAGACAGGTATAGAGCATGGCAAGTCAAACAGTAAAGACAGATATATGTGTTGATAGCCAATTTTTCCCTATGTATTTTTATATATAAAATACTTTCAAAATAGCATGTACATAAATATATAAGCATGCCCAAGAGTTTTGGTATTTTTTTTTTAATTTTTAAGATTTTAAAATAAATTTATTGTCTATTTTTAGCAGTGCAAAATCCAATAATTATTCCCAAGATTATCATTTTTATGAATAACTTATTTTATTCTCATAACCAAAATATAATTAAGGTAATTTTTGTATATTTTTTACAAATCTATTTGGTATTTTTGAGCTAAATTGCATGTCATTGCAATTATAGCCTATTTCACGATTAGTAGCATTTTATAGTTATAAAATTATTTCCAGTATTTTTAAATTAATATTTATATAGTATTTGTTGGCTCAGTATTTTAATTTACTTTTAAAATTATTATTACTATTTTTATAAAATAAAAAGGCAAAATAGGCTATTTAACACAACCCATTTCTATTTCAATTACAGCCCTTTCACCTTTCAATTTTGTCCCTCAATTTGACCCAATTCCGCTCCCAAATTAAACTAGCCCAATCCCCCAAATTACCTGACCCTTAACCCGATTTAAAAAACCACCCGACTCTTTTTTGATCCAGGTCGTTGATCATTTTGATCAATGGCCATAAACTCCCCTTTCCTTTTTAATTCCCAAACCACCCTTAACCTAATTCATTTCACTGAGATGCCGCCTTTGAACCATCTTTGTCTCTCAAACTCTCTCGAACCTCCCCGAAACCCTAATCGTTTCCCACCTTATCTCACCATGTTTCCACCGGAATCCGTGGCGTCTCCGGCCATGGACGGTCTGTACTCATCCTTTCTCACTATCAGACCTAAGCTATTCAAGGTTTGAAGCCCGACTTCAATGGCCTTCTTCAGATCCTTCTCAGATCTGTAGATCTATGGCTTCTCCGGCCATTATTCCGGCATGTTCAAGCAATATGAGTCTTTTCGACTCAGGATCTGACTTTCCTCAAGACCTTTCTCATTGCTAGGGTTTTCTCTGCAACTCTAAGCCGTCTGAGGTTCTGTACCCGCCTATTTTCTTAGATCTGTGATATGTCTTGGCTTTATTTGACATTTTAAAGGTTTTCCCCAAATTTCCTTTTTAAAATTCAATTTCGATTTTAAGGTTTCTGAAAAAGTTTCTTCAAATAACTTTCTGATTCTTTCCGTTCTTTCTTTATGTGTGTTTATCTATGTTAGGCTCGTATGTTTTTTTTTCTACTACGCATGAGTTTGCTCTCTTGTTTCTTTTCTATTATGCGAGACTCTTCTATTTTGCTGTCACTCTTATGCTCTTAGCCAACCAACCCGATCACATATAAAACTGATAGACAAAGCAATAATAAGTAGAAATGGGGGAAACAGAGCGGTAACTCATGAGACGACTGGCCGGGTCGTCACATCCTCCCCAACTTAAAAAAACGTTCGTCCTCGAACGACTCAAGAAATATACCTGAAGCCTCAAACAGGTGAGGATATCTGCTCCGCATCTCTCGCTCGGTCTCCCAGGTAGCCTCCTCCACAAGCCGACCTCTCTACTGCACTTTCACTGAAGCTATATCCTTTGACCTCAACTTTCGAACCTGACGATCTAGAATAGCTACTGGCTTAACATCATAGGTCAAATCATCATCCAACTAAATCGTGCTGAAATCCAGAACATAAGACGGATACCCAATATACTTTCGGAGCATAGAAATACGAAATACTGGATGCACACTCGACAAGCTGGGTAGAATAACAAGCTCATAAGCCACCTCCCCAATCCTCAAAAGCACCTCAAAAGGCCCAACGAACCGAGGACTCAATTTCCCTTTCTTTCCAAATCATAACACCCTTCATGGGTGAAACCTTCAACAGAACCTTCTCACCGACCAACGAACCGAGTACCCAACTCTCACTGCACAGACCTCCAAAACTGCGATGTAAACTGAGTGTCCCTATCTGAGATGATGGAAACTGGGACACCATGCAAACGAACAATCTCCCGGATATAGATCTCTGCCAACTGCTCTGAAGAATAGGTAGCACACACAGGAATAAAGTACGCGTACTTGGTCAGTTGATCCACAATCACCCAAATAGCATCGAACTTCTTCAAAGTCCGTGGAAGTCCAACTACAAAGTCCATAGTGATCCGCTCCCACTTCCACTCTAGAATATCCATCTGCTGAAGCAAGCCACCCAGTCTTTGATTCTCATAATTTACCTGCTGACAATTGAGACACCGAGATACAAATCCCACAATATCCTTCTTCATTCTTCTCTACCAATAATGATGCCTCAAATCCTGATACATCTTTGCGGCACCCGGATGAATGGAATATCGAGAGCTATGAGGCTCCTCCAGAATCAACTATCGAAGCCCATCCACATTGGGCACACATATCCGGCCCTACATCCTCAACACCCCATCATCACCAATGGTCACATCTCTGGCATCATCATGCTAAACTCTGTCCTTAAGAACAAGAAAATACGGATCATCATATTGGCGCTCTCTGATGCGATCATATAAAGAAGACCGAGAAACCACACAAGCCAATACCCGACTAGGCTCGGAAATATCTAACCTCACGAACCGATTAGCCAAGGCCTGAACATCAACTGTAAGAGGTCTCTCCCCAACTGGAATATATGCCAAACTCCCCATACTCACTGCCTTTCAGCTCAAAGCATCGACCACCACATTGGCCTTTCCCGGAGGTACAATATAGTGATATCATAATCCTTTGGTAACTCTAACCATCTCCGCTGCCTCAAATTAAGATCCTTCTGCTTGAACAAGTGTTGGAGGCTATGATGATCAGTAAATACCTCACAAGACACACCATACAAGTAGTGCCTCCAAATCTTCAATGCATGAACTACGACAGCCAACTCCAAATCATGAACGGGGTAGTTCGTCTCATGGGGCTTCAACTGACGAGAAGCATAAGAAATAACTCTACCCTCCTGCATCAATACACAACCGATACCAACTCTTGAAGCATCACAATACACGGTATATGAACCTGAAGCTGATGGCAAAACTAACACTAGAGCAATGGTCAAAGCTAACTTGAGCTTCTGAAAGCTCTCCTCATACTCACCCGACCATACAAATGAAGCACCCTTCTGAGTCAACTTGGTCAAGGGCGATGCAATAGACGAGAATCCCTAAACAAATCGGCAATAATAGCCTGCCAAACAAAGAAAGCTGCGAATCTCTGTGGCTGAGGACGGTCTGGGCCAACTCTGAACCGCCTCTATCTTCTTCAGATCAACCTGAATACCCTTACTGGACACCACGTGCCCTAAGAAAGCCACTGAACTCAGCAAAAACTCACACTTGGAGAATTTTGCATAAAGCTTCTCCTCCCTCAATCTCTGCAGCATAACTCTCAAATGCTTCGCATGCTCCTCCTGACTACGCGAAAACACCAGAATATCATCAATGAAAACTATGACAAACGAGTCAAGATAAGGCCAGAACACGCTGTTCAACAAATGCATGAACGTTGCTGGGGCATTGGTCAGCCCAAAAGACATTATCAAGAACTCATAATGATCATATCGGGTCTTGAAAGCCGTCTTAAGAATATCTGAGTCCCTGATCTTCAACTAGTGATAACCCAAACGGAGATCAATCTTGGAGAACACTCTCGCTCCCTGAAGCTGGTCGAATAAATCATCAATGCGAGGCAAACGAGACTTGTTCTTAACTGTTACTTTGGTCAATTGCCCATAATCGATGCACATCCTCATAGTGTCATCCTTCTTCTTCACGAATAGAACCGGCTCACCCCAAGGTGACACACTAGGCCGAATGAACCCCTTTTCAAGGAGTTCCTGAAGCTGCTCCTTTAACTCTTTCAACTCCGCTGGTGCCATACGATATGACAGAATAGAAATGGGCTGAATGCCCGGCATCAGGTCAATACCAAAATCAATATCCCTATCCGGGGAATGCCCGACAGGTCTGCAGGAAATACATCTAGAAAATCCCTTACAACTGCAATAGAATAAATACTGGGAGTCTCAGCACTAACATCCCTCACAAAGGCTAGATACGAAAGGCAACCTTTTCCAACCATATGCTGGGCCTTCAAGAAAGAGATCACTCTACTAGGAACATAATCAGTCACACCTCGCCACTCGATCCGTGGCACAACCGGTATAGCCAATGTGATTGTCTTAGCATGACAGTCCAAAATAGCACGTCATGCAGATAGCCAATCCATACCCAAGATGACATCGAAATCCACCATACTCAATAATAAAAGATCCACAGGGGTCTCCAGACCCCCAATGGTCACCACACACGACCAGTACACACGGTCTACAATAATAGTATCGCGCACCGGGGTAGATACATGAACAGGTGAAGCAAGAAACTCATGGGGCATACCCAAATAACAAGTAAAGTATGATGACACATAAGAAAAGGTGGAACCAGTATCAAATAATATAGAGGCATCTCTGTGGAAGACTGAAACAATACCTGTAATAACAGCATTTTAAGCAATAATATCGGGTCTAGCTCGAAGGGCATAGAAACGGGCCTGACCGCCACCTGATCGACTTCCCCCTCTAGGGTGACCCCTAGTTGACTGACCTCCACCCCTAGCTGGCTGGGCGGGTGGTGATGAAGTAACTAGCACTGAAGCTGGAGAAGGGGACTGAAGGGAACCCCTCGCACCGGAATGACTAGCTGATGCACCCGGCATAGAAGAGCCCTAAACTGATGGAGCACGGGACGAACTCTAAGATGGAAGAGCACTAAGTGATGGCTGGCCCTGATGAGAACTGTGAGAACCATGACCCGATGACGCCCCACTATAACCTAGGCAAGGTGGCTGAGCATGCCTGAATGGACGGCCTCTACCGTGCTGAAACTGACCTCTCGAAGGAGTACCACTATAACTACCAGATCCTCGAGGCCTCTTGGCCTCCCTCTCCTCTCGCTCCTGGCAATGAACAGACTCAATCTCACGGGCGATATCCACAACCTCCTCGAAAGTAGCACCAGTCACCCTCTCCCTGGTCATGAGAATACGAAGCTGATAAGTGAGGCCATCAACAAACCTCCTAATCCTCTCTCTATCTGTCGGAACCAAACAAATGGCATAACAAGCTAACTCAAAGAATCTCAACTCATACTGCGACATGGTCATATCTCCCTAACGCAACCACTCAAACTGCCTACGTAACTCCTCTCTACGAGACTGCAGCACATACTTCACCAGAAAGAGAACGGAGAACTGCTGCCAGGTAAGGGGTGTTTCACCAACAGGCCTACGCCTCTCCAAATCTTCCCACCAAGTGAAGGCAGCTCCAGAAAACTAATAAGTAGTGAAAGCGACCCCGCTGGTCTCCAGAATGCCTGCTGTACGAAGCATCCTCTAACACTTATCCAAGAAACCCTGGGCATCCTCGCCCTCTACAACACTGAAGGTCGGAGGCTAAAGTTTACCAAACCTCTCCAACCAACGCTGCTCATCCTCTGGGATGGCAGGAACTACATAGTCCTGAGCAGCTGCAATCGGCTGGGCTGGATGTGCCATCGGTGTCTGAAGTCCCTGCATAAACTGCTCAGGTGTGCGAGTGCCGAGAGTCTGATTGCCTCTCACGGCCTGAGAAGTAGTTGTGGTTGTAGTAGCTGAGACCGCCAGAGCTAGGCCAGTGAAAACTAATAGAATCTGAGCCAAGGCCTCCTGAAGATCCGAAATCACAATGGCCTGAGCTAGTGCTGCTGGTGCGTCCATAACTAGGACCTGATCCTGGACTGGGGCAGCTGGTGGATCTGCAGGTGTTGTCCTAGCTACTGTGCGGGCCACAACTCTGCCCCTACCGCGACCACGACCGTGTCCTCGGCCTCTAATGGCCACAACTGGTGGTACTGGTGGTCGTCCCTCCTAGTTAGTAGCGCGTGTCCTCACCATCTGTGAGAGAATAGAATAATAGAGGTTTAGTACTCGGATCAGCAAATTCGCACGACAAGAATTTCAAGAATATGAAGTTTTTCCTAAAGGTTCTGCAGCCTCTCGAGGATAAATACAGACGTCTCCGAACCAATCCACGAGACTCTACAAACCTGTTCATGACTCGTGAGACCTATGTAACCTAGGCTCTGATACCAACTTGTCACGACCCTAAACCTAGACCCAGTCGTGATGGCGCCTCTCGTGAAGACAAGGCCAGCCAACACTTACCCATTTCAGTTTTAAGTAGTTAACAATGAGAATTTAAGTCAAAAGTATGATAAATAATCCGACATTTAAGCGGTAAATAGTACAAATATGCAGAAGAACAACCCAACACAGCCCGATACCGGGGTGTCACCAGTCATGAGCATCTAAAAATCGGGAAAAATCAAGAAAAGACTACAGAGTTCAATATAAAACTAAAACAAGGATAAATAAGATAGGGAAGAAGCTCTGGGCTGTGAATGCCGGTAGCTACCTAGAGAATCTTCGGATTCGCCTGAGTTGGAAAGATCAACACTTGGGAGCAGGACCAAATGCGCCTGAATCTGCACAAGGGGTGCAGGGAGTAAAGTGAGTACTCCAACTCAGTGAGTAATAATCATAAATAAAGACTGAAAGTAGGAAATCACGTAAGGCACATTACAGGCTATAATGAAGCAGTTAAACTAGTAAAAATAATAAAAATATGTGAATGTCATTTTAATTCAAATGAAACTTCATGAAAAGCCTTTTTCAGCAATTAAACAGGTAAATGACAGGCAATTAAGGAAGAAAAGACATAAAGGTTTGCCCTTCGGGCACAATATTAGCAAATTCGCCCCTTGGGCAAAATCTTGGAACAATACCAACCCCTCGAGCTATATCTCACATCACAATGGGTACCCGCGCTCACTGGGAGTGTGCAAACTCCTGGAGGGGCCCCTTACGGCCCAAGCGCAATATCAAACCATCTCGTGGCGTCATCATTAGGATCTTGGCCTCATATCAACAAGCCACCTCATGGCGTACATATCTTAGGCCCTCGGCCATATAATCAGGATCCGTGTTTCCTCACAACATAGGCCCTCGGCCTTACTCAATCAAAAATCCATACAAGCCACTCGATAGTAGTAAAACATGATTCTCAGCTCAATTACTATTTCAAAGATCATTTAAGTGTTAAAACATAATAAACATGGCTGAGTATGAAAATAGTGGAATATAATATGACTGAGTTCAAGTATAAAGTCAATACAGTGAGGAAATATCAATAAAAATCTCCGAAGGGCTCAAATAGTTGGAACGACCCAAGTATGGCATTCAACCCAAATCATGATGATAGCAAATAAATTTCAGTCAAATACGTGGTAAAATAGTCAATCGGGACGGACTAAGTCACAATCCCCAACAGTGCACGACCCCATGCTCATCATCAAGCGTGTGCGTCACCTCAATATAGCACAACGATGTGCAATCCGGGGTTTCATACCCTCAGAACATCATTTACAATCATTACTCACCTTAATCCGATCAAAACTCTAGCCCATGATGCCTTTGCCCATCGAATCAGCCTCCACTCACGTCGAATCTATCCAAAATCAGAATCAAGGCGTCAAAATATGCTAAGGAAATGAAGGCAAAGCGAAAATAATCAATTTACAACATTAATCCCAAAATTACAAAAACCCGACTCTTGGGCTCACACCTCGAAATTCGATAAAATTCACATTAATGGGTTCCTTATCTCCCCACGAGTTCATACATATCCAAAGTATCAAAATCCGACTACAAATGGTCCCTCAAATCCTCAAGTCTAGGTCTCCAATACCAAGCCCTAGTTTCCCCAATTTTAACCCTTAAATTCCATTAATTATAGCTCTAATCCGTGAAATAATACCATAGAGACGAGTTTATGTCCAAAATCCCTACCTCAATGAAGTTCCCTTGAAATCCCTCCTCCAAATCATCCAAAAAGCTCCAAAGCCGACTTAGTGGGATGACCCGGCCGGTTGTCTTAAGAATTAACGCCCCGATCCCCTATTAACTGCTTTCCCCGAGTTTATTTTTGCTATTTTAATTTGCTGGGATGTTTGGTTTTGAGTTTCGGAGAGTTTTGAGACACTTAGTCCCTAAATGAGGGCTTAAGTGTTGGAAAGTTGACTAGTCGGAACAATGTGAAGATGGACTCGGAATGGGATTTCGATGGTTCCGTTAGCTCCGTTGGGTGATTTCGGGTTTAGGGGCGTGTTCGTATTATATTTTGGAGGTCCGTAGCTAATTTAGGCTTGAAATGCCGAAAGCTGAATTTTTTTTGAAGTTTCCGGTTCAATAGTGAGATTTTGATCCGAGGGTCGGAATGGAATTCCGGAAGTTAGAGTAGTTCCGTAGTGCTGAATGTGACGTGTGTGCAAAATTCCAGGTCATTTGGACGAGGTTTGATAGACGTTTTGATTGAAAGCGTGTGTTTAGAGTTTTTGGAATTCTTAGGCTCGAATCCGATGAAACATAGGTGTTTTGATGTTGTTTTGAGCGTTCCGAAGGTTGGAATAAGTTTGAATGATACTTTAGGATTGGTTGGCAGGTTTGGTTGAGGTTCTGGGGGCCTCGGGTGTGTTTCGGATGCTCAATGGACCATTTTTGGACTTGGAAAGATTGCAGATTTTCTGCTGTTGTGTTGCAGAGAAAACATTCATCGCATTCGCTAGAGGGTCTTACGTTCACTTAGAGCATCTAGGTGAAATAGCTGAAATGTGCTTCGCGTTCGCGATGATGTCCCGCATTCACGAAGGTAAGGACCCGTTGGTCTTCGCGTTCGCGACATGGTCCTCGTGTTCGCGTATGGTCTGCCAGTGTAAGCTACGCGTTTGCGAGTGGACCTCGTGTTCGCGAAAGAGGAAATTGGCCAGCAAGACTTTTGTGCATCGCTGAGCATGACCACCAGCCTGCAATGGCTTTCCCCTAATTCCCCTTGCACTTACACTTATTCTTAGACTCTTAAGTTCTGCCCCCCTCTTATGTGCCTTGCTTTGGGACCTTGAGTTCCCTCTGAACTTGGACATCTGAGGGTTGGCCCTTCCACACTGCACTATGATCTCAATTATGCAATGTGTTTGGGGTGTAAGCACTGCCCGGGGCCCTTTGAGACTCTTGGGAACTTTGACACATCCTAAACATGAGAAAGGCTTTTGGAAATCTGATCCTGGAAGTTGGTTTATCTCATATTGTTGGACTTTGAGTCTAAATTAGGCTGTTTAGTTGTAGCTAGAATTTCGGATGTAATTTTACTTTTTTTTCTGATTCATTCGGGTCTGTAATAATTTGTAATAACTATTGGTGTTGGCTAGTGAAAAGGGATGGGGGTGAATGTATGCAAAGGGTAGAAAACTTGCCTATAGGATTTGTTTGATTTCTGCATTCTCATCTTAGAACTCATGCTATAAGATTTTCTGATTTCTGCATTCTCATCTTAGAAACCATGCCTATAAGTTTTTCTGATTTCTGCATTCTCATCTTAGAAATCATGCCTATAAGTTTTTCTGCACTTCTTCATTCTCATCTTAGAAACCATGCTTATAAGTTTTCCTGTACTTCTGCATTCTCATCTTAGATACCATGCCTATATGACTCTTGCATCTATGTAATCATTTAAAACCAATAACGCTTAGATAACTTGCCTATAGGAGTAATCAATTGAATCAGCTTCGTCTATTTCGTCTATGAGTCTAAATCAGTCATAAGGTCGTTTAAAATCTGCAGATCTTTTGTTTATAGAACCAGTAATCCTATCTTTAAAATCAGTACACTCCGTTAGATATCATGCCTATAGGTCTCACTTAGGCAAACCATTAGGTCATTAATTAACTGTGTTAGTTTTGATAACTACAACTAGACAAGGCTAATTAGGACCCTTCATCTGAGAAATATGTGATAAATCAGCCTGTCCTAACGCTTCTAAATTTAATTCAGACTATAACCAGTATTTGAAGTCATGCTAAATAATTTGCTCCTTTAAGTGAGGAGGCCTGTTTGAGCCCTTAAATTGCTATTTGTTTCCCCTACTTGCTTATGTGTTTTGTTTGTCGCATTAGAATTTTGTCTTTTAAAACTCTGAAAAGCCCCAACCTCCCTCCCTTTAGGACTGGTAGTTCCAAATGCCTCCGGGACTGATAGGATCGGGACGGATAATAGCATGCAATAAGTAACGACACTATTTCGCGTTTAATACCTTAACGGGGTGGGAAAGGGTAGATATGGACATGATGATTGGTGCGCTAATACAACGTGCGACCCCTCTTCTGAGGAGTGATTGCCGGGTATTTTATTGATGTGATCCATATTATTTATAAACCTAGGACCCCTTCCCATTTACTTGTTATCCTTTTTTTTAACTGTTTAGACTATTTGCTTAAGATTTCTGTTTTCTTTATCTTTCTTCAAACTTTCAATTCACTTGCAACATTATGTGTAAATCCCCTTCTATTTGAGACCTTTATTTGCTTACTTGTTAGTTAAAGTCACAATAGTAACATGGTTGGGAACCACACTAGTGGATCTTGGGGGGTGTCTAACACCTTCCCCTCGAGATAATTTCTAGCCCTTACCCGAACTCTGGTTTTCCAACTCGAATTCTTCTTTAGTGTCCTAATGCACTTTAATCATTAGGTGGCGATTCTTCAACCCAAAAAACCCAATTCTCAAGAGGGAACGAGTTGTCCTCCCAAATGTCATGAACCCGATTTCGCCTTTAGAAAAAGGGGGCGCGACATTATGTACATAAAAACGATCCTCAACAGATGTGTAAACACAAAATCCCCGAGTACCGAATATTACCACGAATGGAATGTATGTCAGGTCAATAACCACTAAAATATCACGTCTCAAGTCAGATAATTTTATAGATATGTTGAATCCTTATCGAGGTGAACAACCCAATCCCATAAGAGTGATGGCATGACATCCTGCCATGGCGTACAACCTGATCCCATAAAAATAGTGTACTCTGCTGAGGCGAACAACCCGATACCATAATAATATGTATTGCGAGGTGAACGACCCAATCCCATAAGAATATGTACTCTACCTCTGCGAACGACCTGATCCCATAAGAGTGTGTTACATAATACTGCCGAGGCGAACGACCCGATCCCATTAGAGTTTATTACATAATACTTTCGAGGTGAATGGACCGATCCTATAAGTGTATGTTACATGATACTACCGTGGCGAACGACCCGATCCCATAAGAGCGTATTACATAATACCGCTGAAGCGATCGACTTGATCCCATAAGAATATTGCTGAGGCATTCAGCCCGATCCCACTAGAATATGAAACTTTGACGGGTTACTGGCCCCACTCACGAATATACATGTGAGTTGCAAAATTCAAAAAAACTTTCGGACGAATATGCACAATGCGAAAGAAATCCATAAAAAAGAAGTAAAATGTCCTCCACAAATCAAATAGTTCACTAGGTATCTAAAATAGCGAGTCCGATACTTACGCAAGTCTAGTCTCATGACACAATATAATTAAGGCATTTAAACAAGCAAGAATAACTCAAATAGTACAATAAAAGCATTGCGTGAGTCTAAGTTTACCCGGACATAATTAGGATTTCTAGCATATGCACGGACACTCGTAACCTCATACGTGCGTAGCTCCCATAATACGTAGCACATAACAAACATAACACCTATGGGGTAAATTCCCCCTCACAAGGTTAGACAAGAGGCTTACCTCGCTCCAAAATTCGATAACCAGCTCCAACGCCTCTCTAACACCTCAAACCAATGCCAAACGATCTGAAACTAGGCAAAGAATATTCAAACCAATCAAAACATACTCAAGAACCTATAATTTATCATTTAGAAATAATTCTCAACCCCGCACGAAAAGTCAACAAAAGTTAACCCCGGGCCCACACGTCCGAATTTCAAAGTTTATCGAAAATAAATATTAACCATAACTTATATAGTATATATCCAGAAAATCATCTAATTTCGTCCATGAATTTGCCCTCAAATCAAGGATTTACCATTTTTTAACTTTGGGGCTAAAACCCCAACTTCTCAAAACAAACACGGATAAAAATAATAACCAACCGAAATAATTATGAAAAAATATCAAAATAAAGATTATATATATTTACCCCCTTATTGAGGCGAGAACAAGACTGCGAAAATAACCTCAAAGGGAGCTCTAGAACTCAAGATATGCTTAAAATACTAAAATGCTCAGTTTGACAATTTAAAACACCGCCCAGGTAATTTTTGTTCTTCGCCTTCACAGGGCACATTCGCGTTCGCGAAGAGTAAATTTTTGCATTGACTGGTCAATCCAGAATTACTTCTGTCACGACCCAAATTGATGGGCCATGACGAGTGCCCGAGTCCTACCTGTCGAACACCCCTAAGTATACGTCTAAGATATAAATATGAAATAGGGGTAGGTCATGCATAACATCTGTCAATAAACTGCTGAATCATGTGAATAACATACATGAGGAAACATGCCCAAAATATATATATATATATATATATATATATATATATATATATATATATGTGTGTGTGTGTGTGTGTGTGTGTGTGTGTGTGTGTGTGTGTGTGTGTGTGTGTGTGTGTGTGTGTGTGTGTGGAATATGGTAGGGCGAGCCGACAAGGCTACTGTGGACAACTATATATCAAAATAGAAGCCGACAAGGCCACATACTATCCAACTATACATGACTGTCTACAGACCTCTAATAGAGTGTAAAACTGTGTAAAGGACGGGACTGGGCCCCGTCATACCTATATATATATACAAAAATATCGTACCAAAACCCAATAGTAGCTCCAAATCAAATGGAGCACACCAACTCTCGCTAAGCAAGGATCCTAAGAAGGGGACCGTCAGCCTGTCTACCTGTACATGCGGGCATGAAATGCAAGCCCCTAGGTAATAGGGGTGTCACTACGAATAATGTACCGAGTATGTCAGGCATAAAAATTAGTATATAATAGACATGAAAGAAACATGGAGCAAAGGACTCAACTTGTAAGTCTGAATAGCTTTATGAATCATGAGACATTTATAATGTCATGCATATGCATATAAATGTCATATCATGAATAGGTATATGCGTACATAACATCATCAAGCCTCTGAGGGCATCCCATCATTTCATCTCGGCCTCAATGGGAGAAATCATCAATGTATACTAATTGATCATGTGGTGGTGCGTATATGTCACGCCCTGGGCCTGGGGGCTAGACCGGCACCCAGTGCCTCACCTATCCTTGCGTACCACTTGTGACTAAGAGACTTTGAACATGTAATGTCATACTTTAGCCATGGGCCACATTACAAGATAACGTACGATGCAAAATATAAAACTAAATAGAGACTAACGCTGACCAAATATCAACATAAAGCTGGGCCGGCAAGGCCATCATGAATAGTGCAACTGACAAGCCAACAAAATATACGTATAAGGCCTACATGTCCATCATACTATACTAACTGACAGGATATGTCTATAAGCCTCTATTGATAGATGTATTGTGATCGGATCAGGGCCCCGACCAACCTATAACCTATTTATATATATACACAAGATGTACACCAAATTGCTAGACCCAACAACTCCAAAAGATGAGGAGCTTACCGATAAAGCTATACTCGGGCAACACCTACTGAGGAGATTTACCCGTCTGTCTGTCTGAACCTGCACGCATGAAATGCAGCGCCCCCAAAAAGGGAAGTCAGTACGAAATAATGTACCTAGTATGTAAGGCAATATGTGGAAAGCTGAAACTGAACTGATAATATAATAACTGAAAATAACTGGAGGCCAAAAATAACCTGAAGATATGCTCACCTAATGATACTGACTCTATTCTCTCAATATAGTAAGTAAAATAGCTGTCCGGCCTTATAAGGCTCGGTATATATATATATATATATATATATATATATATATATATATATATATATATATAATAACTGCTCTGCCATAGTAGGCTCGCTCATAGGTGCTCGACCATACTAGACTCTTTATCTTGACCAACTGAGCTCGCTCATAGGCGCTCGGCCACAGTAGGCTCGGTATATATCTTACCATCTAATCAGAGGTTGCCCAATATGGGCCCGCCCATCGATTATAGCTCGATGGTAATGAAAATACTTTAATACTGTACATATAAACTCTCTGCTCTCTTGACTATAAGAAGGAAATTCTCAATTGAATATGAAGTCCCGATAAGGGGAATATTGTAACTTACAAAACTAGGAAAATATACGTAACTTGCGAGACTAGCAAAATATAGATAAACTCCAGGATATGAATTTTTCTTTATGGCTCGTTATCAAACTTGTGTAATTACGAGATCATGCTAAAATGAAGGAAAAGCTTAGACTTAACATACCTGGAGTAGAAAAAATCCATATGATGTTCTCGGAAAAGGTTGCATCGTACTCCTTTAGAATCGCAAAATTTTACGTTGCTACAGGTATCAAAATAGAAGCCGACAAGGCCACATACTATCCAACTATACATGACTATCTACATACCTCTAATAGAGTGTAAAACTGTGTAAAGGACGGGATTGGGCCCCGACATACCTATATATGTATACAAAAATATCGTACCAAAACCCAATAGTAGCTCCAGATCAAATGGAACACGCCAACTCTCACTAAGTAAGGATCCTAAGAAGGGGACCGTCAGCCTGTCTACCTGTACATGCGGGCATGAAATGCAAGCCTCCAGGTAATAGGGGCGTCACTACGAATAATGTACCGAGTATGTCAGACATAAAAATAAGTATATAATAGACATGAAAGAAACATGGAGCAAAGGACTTAACCTGTAAGTCTTAATCGCTCTATGAATCATGAGACATTTATAATTTCATGCATATGCATATAAATGTCATATCATGAATAGGTATATGCGTACATAACATCATCAAGCCTCTGAGGGCATCCCATCATTTCATCTCGGCCTCAATGGGAGAAATCATCAATGTATACTAATTGATCATGTGGTGGTGCGTATATGTCACGCCCTGGGCCTGGGGGCTAGACCGGCACCCAGTGCCTCACCTATCCTTGCGTACCACTTGTGACTAAGAGACTCTGAACATGTAATGTCATACTTTAGCCATGGGCCACATTACAAGATAACGTATGATGCAAAATATAAAACTAAATAGAGACTAACGCTGACCAAATATCAACATAAAGCTGGGCCGGCAAGGCCGTCATGAATAGTGCAACTGATAAGCCAACAAAATATACATACAAGGCCTACATGTCCATCATACTATACTAACTGACAGGATATGTCTATAAGCCTCTATTGATAGATGTATTGTGATCGGATCAGGGCCCCGACCAACCTATAACCTATTTATATATATGCACAAGATGTACACCAAATTGCTAGACCCAACAACTCCAAAATATGGGGAGCTTACCGATAAAGCTATACTCGGGCAACACCAACTGAGGAGATTTACCCGTCTGTCTGTCTGAACCTGCACGCATAAAATGCAGCGCCCCCAAAAAGGGAAGTCAGTACGAAATAATGTACCGAGTATGTAAGGCAATATGCAGAATGCTAAAACTGAACTGATAATATAATAACTGAAAATAACTGGAGGCCAAATATAACCTGAAGATATGCTCACCTACTGATACTGAATCTATTCTCTCTATATAGTAAGTAAACTAGCTATCCGGCCTTATAAGGCTCGGTATATATATATATATATATATAACTACTCTGCCATAGTAGGCTCACTCATAGGTGCTCGGCCATACTAGACTCTGTATCTCGACCAACTGAGCTCGCTTATAGGCGCGCTCGGCCACAGTAGGCTCGTTATATATCTTACCATCTAATCAGAGGTTGCCTAATATGGGCCTGCCCATCTATTATAGCTCAATGGTAATGAAAATACTTTAATACTATACATATAAACTCTCTTCTCTCTTGACTAGAAGAAGGAAATTCTCAATTGAATATGAAGTCCCGATAAGGGGAATATCGTAACTTACAAAACTAGGAAAATATACGTAATTTGCTAGACTAGCAAAATATACGTAAACTCCAGGATATGAATTTTTCTTTATGGCTCGTTATCAAACTTGTGTAATTACGAGATCATGCTAAAATGAAGGAAAAGCTTAGACTTAACATACCTGGAGTAGAAAAAATCCGTATGATGTTCTCTGAAAAGGTTGCATCGTACTTCTTTAGAATCGCAAAATTTTACGTTGCTACAGGCCTTAACCGCGCTACTTAATGCGTACAAATTCTTGATGGAATTTTTGAATTTGTAGGATCTCGTTAGTGTTCTGATTGAATGATTTGGTTGAAGATCTCGTTAAGAAATCTCATTTAGAGCCAATATCAAGCGTAGTCTTTTTGCCTTGGAAAATGATAGTATGAGGTGTATTTTAATTAGCACCTCAAATTGCCACCTACCGAATATGACTAATGAGTCATTTGGGTTGGGTGGTGGCTTGCTGCCACATAGGATGGGTGAGTGTTTTATTAAATCTTATCCTATAATTAATAATTAATTAGGTATTATCCCGCTACCCGATAATTAACTAATTACCTACATAATTAAGAATTATCTCAAATTACTTAAAATTCTACTTATTTTTAATATACTTTATACATCATATTATCACGGTCATATGCTATCTTGTATGGTACTAGTCTATAAGTATCAGGTATTATAGCCCGGACCATATTTTATCCAAATTTGACAACCTTTAACGAAAATCATTTTCTTTAATTCGTGTACCCTTTCCTTTATGACACTTACTTATTGCTTGTTATAAATAGCATAAATATGCTAACCTCAAGATAATCTCAAGATAATCTCATGCCCGAGTCTATGTCAATGAATAGAAGACGAAACTTTAAGTACGAAAAATGTGAGATGTCATATCATTCCCCCCTTAGAAACATTCGCCCTCGAATGTCTACTCTTAGATACTTTGGGAACATTTTTGCTGGAGTCTCTTCTGTACACTAGACTAAAACCACCTTGTGCATAGCCAGAAATCATGCTATATATGCCACACTTGGCCTCACACAGTTGTTTAATATAAATTTGGAAAGTCAAAAAAGAAGAGCTTACCGGAGAACCTACTGGCCTGAATAGGGTTATGCTGAGGTATCCCATCTCGAACCATAGTTCTAATTTGAAATAGGTTGGGATATTTGGACTTCATTTCTTCCTCCGCTTCCCGCATCATCTCTTCCACATTCTTGCTTCCCCATAAAACCTTCACGGAGGCTACCTCATTTTTCCGTAGCTTACGGATTTGTTGGTCTAGGATGGTAACAAAAATTTTCTCGTATGACAAGTCCTCTATAATCTGTACATCATCTGTGGGAACTATTCAGGTAGGATCGCCAATTCACTTCCGTAACATAGATACGTGAAAAATCGGATGGACAGACTCCAATTCCAAGGGCAATTCTAACTCATAAGCTACTTGGCCCACTTTCCGAAAGATCCTATAAGGCCTAATATACCGTGGGCTAAGTTTGCCTTTCTTGCCAAACCTCATCACACCCTTCATAGGTGACACCTTTAGGAGTACTCAATCATCAACCCCAAACTCTAAATCTCGTCGCCGCACATTAGAATATGACTTTTGATGACTTTGAGCTGTCAACAGTCGCTCCCAGATAAGCTTTACTTTTTATGGCCTGCTGAACCATGTCTGGCCCATGTAACACAGATTCTCCAACATCAAACCACCCTATAAGAGATCTGCACTTACGCCCATACAAAGCCTCGTATGGAGCCATCTGGATACTGGAGTGGTTACTGTTATTATATGCAAACTCGATAAGAGGTAGATGTTCATCCCAACTTCTTTTAAAATCCAGCACACATGCTCGTAACATATCCTCGAGGGTCTGAATTGTGTGCTCGACTTGTCCATCAGTTTGTGATTGAAAAGCTATGCTGAAATTCACATGAGTCCCTAGACCTTGCTGAAATGACCTCCAAAAATGTGTTGTAAACTGGGCCCCACGGTCAGATATAATAGATATTGGCACTCCATGTAGTCGTATTATCTCTTTAATATATAACTTTGCATAATATTCTGCTGTATATGTAGATCTGACCGGTAGGAAATGAGCTGATTTCGTGAGCCTATTGACTATCACCCATATGGAATCAAACTTACGATGAGAACGAGGTAAACCTGTGATAAAGTTAATGTTTATCGCCTCCCATTTCCATGTTGAGATTTTTGTAGTCTGCATTAGCCCTACGGGCTTCTGGTGCTCTATCTTCACTTGTTGGCAACTATAACACTCAGTGACATACCCAACAATGTTCTTCTTCATATCGTTCCACCAATACACCTCCTTAATGTCATGATACATCTTCGTCGACCCAGGGTGAATGGAGTGCCATGAATAATGTGCCTCTGACATAATCCTATCTCGTAGCCCTGCTACATATGGAACACACAAACAACTCATGTATCTAAGAACCCCATCTCCTTTGAGCTCTAACAACAGCTTTTTCTGCTGCGGAACTCGCTCTCTCAACTCGACCAACTCTGGGTCCTCGTACTGTCTCTCCTTTGCTTCATTTATGAGAGATGATTTTACGGTATTTTGGAGTACAACTCCACCATTGCCAGAGTATGCTAACTGAACCCCCAAACAAGCCAATTGATGAATCTCTCTGGTTAATTGTCTTTTTTCGGCCTCTACATGTGCTAAGCTACCCATAGATCAGCGACTTAAGGCATCTGCTACAACATTAGCTTTCCCTGGATGGTAGAGAATGTTAACATCATAATCTTTCAATAACTCAAGCCATCGCCTCTATCACAAGTTCAACTCTTTTTGCTTGAAGATATATTGCAGGCTTTTATGATCTATGAATATATCAACATGAACACCATATAAATAATGCCGCCATATCTTAAATGCATGGACGACCACAACTAACTCGAGGTTGTGGGTCGGATAATTCCGTTCGTGCTTCCTTAACTGCCTTGAAACATACGCAATCACCTTCCCATGTTGCATTAGGACACGTCCTAACCCAACACCTGAGGCATCGCAATACATGGCATAACTATTTGGGCCCTCTGGAAGTGCTAGAACTGGTGCTGAGGTCAACCTGTTGTTAAGCTCCTGGAAACTTTGCTCACAGGCCTCTGTCCATTGAAACTTAGTCGCTTTCTGCGTCAACTTCGTTAATGGTGGTGAAAGATAAGAAAAACCCTCTACGAACCTCCGGTAGTATCCTGCTAAGCCTAGAAAGCTACGAATCTCTGTCGAGGTGGTAGGTCTAGGCCAGGATTTCACAGCCTCAATCTTCTGAGTGTCTACCTTTATACCTCCGTCAGCTACAATGTTCCCCAAGAATGATACAGACTTCAATCAGAACTCACATTTTGAAAACTTAGTGTACAATTTATTATCACGAAGGGTTTGGAGTACCGCTCACAGGTGGTCAACACGCTCATCCTCTAAACCTGAATAAACCAAAATATCATCAATAAAGACTATCACGAACAGATCTAAATATGGCCGAAATAGGCTATTCATCAAGTCCATAAATATGGCAGTGCATTCGTCAACCCGAAGGACATGACAAGGAACTCGAAATGTCCACATCAAGTCTTGAAGGCTGTCTTGGGAATATCTTTCTCCCGAACTCTGACCTGGTGGTACCTCGACCTTAAATCTATTTTTGAAAAGCATGTAGCTCCTTGTAACTGATCAAACAAGTCGTCTATCCTTGGTAGTGGATACTTATTCTTAATAGTTACCTTGTTTAGTTGCCTACAATTGATATACATCCTCAGCGAGCCGTCTTTCTTCCATACAAACAGTACCGGTGCACCCCAAGGTGAGGTACTGGGTCTGATGAAACCTTTCTCCAGTAAATCTTTTAACTGCTCCTTCAACTCCTTCAATTCGGCAGGTGTCATTCTATACGGAGGTGATAGATATTAGTTGCGTTTCCAAAAGGAAATCGATGCCAAAATAAATCTCTCGCTCTGGAGGAATACCTAGAAGTTCATCTGGAAATACATCTGCATACTCTTTGACTACTGGAATAGACTGAAGTGTAGGTATCTCAGCATCTGCATCTTTAACTCGCACAATATGATAAATGCACCCTTTTGTGATCATTTTCCTTTCCTCCAAATAGGAAATAAATCTACCTCTAGGTGTCACTGTGTTACCTATTCGAGGACTGGCTCACCCGAAAAATGAAATTGGACTGTCTTTGCTCGACAATCAACTGTGGCATAACAAGCTGCTAGCCAGTCCATGCCCATGATAGCATCAAAATCCACCATCTCTAGCTCAACTAGGTCGGCTGAGGTATGACAACCATAAACTGACACCGTACAACCTCGGTAAACCCGTCTAGCAATAATCGATTCTCCGACCGGTGTAGATACCGAAAAAGGATCACTTAGTATTTCAGGCACTATACCAAACTTCCTCGCGACAAATGGGGTAATATACGATAAAGTAGATCCTGGGTCTATCAAAGCATAAGCATCGTGAGAGCAAATGGTTAATATACCTGTCACAACGTGTAGTGAGGACTCTTGGTACTGTCGACCCGCTAAAGCATAGATACAATTCTGGTTACCACCTGAACTGGACCCTCTACCCCTACCTCGACCTCTACTAAACGAAGATTGAGACTCGCGCCCTGAAAGATGTACGGACATAGTTGATCCTGTTGTTGAATTCACTGGTTGTGTCGTACCCCCAGAACCTCTATTTAGGCAATCTCGCATCATATGCCCTGGACGTCCACATGTATAACAAGCATCGGAATCGGCTCGGCATTGGCCCAAGTGTCCTCTACCACAAATGGCACGCCGCGGCGGGAATGGCCATGTCTGCCTCAAACCTCATTATCGCTGCAAACTTGATGTCTGGGAGCTCTCACATGGTCCTGACTAAGTATAATTGTCATACCTGTAACCCTGTGACTGAGGTGGCGGGGGTCTAGGTGGCCGTTCGAAGTACTGGGGCCTATAACTTCCTTGAGATTGCTCCTGAGATCTGGCAAATCTCATTCTCTGCTGCTATCCTGACTCATACCTCTCCGTACCCTGCTGCCGACGCCTACCACTTTCTATATTCTGGGAAAATGCCTGATTCTGGGAGATATCCATACTATCCTCCAATGCAGCGGTGGCACATGCCTCGGTCAACTTCGGGGCCAACCCTGCTATAACTTGTGGATCATGTCCCGCATAGTAGCAACTATGGATGGTGCGTATCTAGCCAATGAGTCAAAATGGAGACTATACTCTCGAACACTCATATTGCCCTATTTGCGGGCTAGAAACAGATTGACCTGGGCCTGTCGGATCTCCCGCAGTAAGTACTGGCCAAGAAAGGCATCTGAAAAATTCTCCCAAATAGCTGGAGGTGCATCACATCCCCCGGACTTTTCCCATCCCTCGTACTAAATGATGGCTATATCTCGGAAGTCGAAAAGCTGCTAGCTCAACTGCCTCTTTCTCTGTGACATGCATAACCTGAAAGATCTTGTGAAGCTGATCTATGAAATCCTGCGGGTCCTTCCTCTGATCTGTCCCCGTGAACTCTGGGGGACTCAAAGCAATAAACTCTCGGACCCTTGAACTCCCATATCCCTCGGAAATCCTCTACTAGTGGATGCCCTAGCCTGTTGTTGGTTAGCTACCAACTATGCCAACAAATGCACCACACTTCTCAAGTCCTGATCTGATGGAAGCAGAGGGGGAACTGGATGTGCTCTCCTCAGGTGGCCGAGGAGCCGGTAATTGCTGGGTAGGGGGCTCTCCCTGGGACTCCGATTGGGCCCCATCTACTGGGGGTACCCTGCTAGTCCCCTCACATACTGTTGTTTCTCTCCTCCAGCTAGTCGTAGTCTTCCTAGTTACCGTCATATGTGCATGCAAATGTTAA
This sequence comes from Nicotiana tabacum, assembly GCF_000715075.1. Classification (NCBI taxonomy): domain Eukaryota; kingdom Viridiplantae; phylum Streptophyta; class Magnoliopsida; order Solanales; family Solanaceae; genus Nicotiana; species Nicotiana tabacum. Next base: position 73,920,762 of record NC_134080.1, on the reverse strand, counting down.
CACGTAAGTTTAACTCAAATTTCCTATAACTCAGTGCTACAACATGATTTAGATTTGAAAGAAGGGCAACTAACTCCTAAATGCCATGTAGTCCCCTGCTTATATAATGTGGTGCACCATACATCTATAAACAAAACCCTGCTAGACACGGCTTGTAGACTCCCTAGGACAGAACTGCTATGATACCACTTTTATTACGACCCAAACTGATCGGCCGCGACTGACACCCGGTGCCTCACCTATCATTGCGTACCACATGCGACTAAGAGACTCCGAACATGTAATGTCACACTTTGGCCATGGGCCACATTACAAGATAACGTACGATGCAAAATATAAAACTAAATAGAGACTAACACTGACTAAATGTCAACATAAAGCTGGTCCGGCAAGGCCATCATGATTACTACAACTGACAAGCCAACAAAATATACGTACAAGGCCTACAAGCCCATCATACTGCACTAACTGATAGGATATGTCTACAAGCCTCTACTGATAGATGTACTGTGATCGGAACAGGGCCCCAACCTACCCGTGACCTATCTACATATATGCACAAGATGTACACCAAACTGCTAGACCCCGCAACTCCGGAAAATGGGGAGCTTACCGAAAAAGCTGAATTCGGGCAACACCTACTGAGGAGGTTTACTTGTCTGTCTGTCTGAACCTGCACGCATGAAATGCAGTACCCCCAGAAAGGGACGTCAGTGCGAAATAATATACCGAGTATGTAAGGCAATATGCTGAAAGCTAAAACTGAACTAATAATATAATAACTGAAAACAACTGGAGATCAAAAATAATTTTAATATATGCTCAACTGCTGATACTGACTCTATTCTCTCAATATAGTAAGTAAAATAGGTGTCCGACCTTATAAGGCTTGGTATATATATAACTACTCTGCCTTAGTAGGCTCGTTCATAGGTGCTTGGTCATACTTGGCTCTGTATCTCGACCAACTGGGCTCGCTCATAGGTGCTCGGCCATAGTAGGCTCGGTATATATCTTACCATCTGATTAGAGGTTGCCCAATAGAGACCTGCCCATCGATTATAGCTCGTTGGTAATGAAAATATTTTAATACTGTATATATAAACTCTCTGATCTCTTGACTAGAAGAAGGAAATACTCAATTAAATACGAAGTCCCAATAAGGAAAATATCGTAACTTACAAAACTAGAAAAATATACGTAACTTGCGAGACTAGCAAAATATACGTAAATTCCGGGATATGAATTTTTTTTTATGACTCGTTATCAAACTGGTGTATTTACGAGATCATGCTAAAATGAAGGAAATGCTTAGCCTTAACATACCTGGAATAGGAAAAATTTGTATGCTATTCTTGGAAAAGGTTGCACCCTACTCCTTTAGAATCGCAAAATTTTACGTTGCTACAGGCCTTAGCCGCGCTACTTAATGTGTACAAATTCTTGATGGAATTTTTGAATTTGTTGGAGTTCGTTAGTATTCTGATTGAAGGATTTGGTTGAAGATCTCCTTAAGAAATCTCATTTTGAGCCAATATCAAGTGTAGTCTTTTTGCCTTGGAAAATGATAGTATGAGGTGTATTTTAATTAGCACCTCAAATTGCCACCTACGGAACATGACTAATGAATCATTTGGGTTGTGTGGTGGCCTGCTGCCACATAGGGTGGGGGAATAATTAATAATTAATTAGGTATTATCCCGCTACCCGATAATTAACCAATTACCCACATAATTAAGAATTATCTTAAATTACTTAAAAGTCTACTTATTTTTAATATACTTTATACATCATATTATCACGGCCATATGGTACTTTGTATGGTACTAGTTCATAAGTATCGAGTATTATAGCCCGGACCATATTTTATCCAAATTTGACAACCTTTAACGAAACTCATTTTCTTGAATTTTCGTACCCTTTATTTTATGGCACTTACTTATTACTTGTTATAAATAGGATAAATATGCTAACCTCAAGATAATCTCATCCCCGAGTCTATGTCAATTAACTGAAGACGAAACTTTAAGTACGAAAAACACGAGATGTAACAGTATATAATGCCGTAACCTTTCTCCATACCCCATATACATATAATATACGCATATATAACTCTATCTGTTCATGTGTCAATGTATATATATAAATGAAAGCAATGCATCAGAAGTAAGTTAATAAGATCTCTTAGAATGTCATAAGATCAATATGCCTTCCATTAATATCACGAAATAATCTTTATCAACTTACGTATTTTCTAATATCCATGAACAGGCGATATAATAATAGAACATATGGGGAATCAAGAACATAGGCAACCCTAGTACTTCTATGAATAAACTCATTTGTGAAAGTTGTGTGTTTGCTTGTTCCATTGTATCATATGGATCATGCCAAAAGGAGAGAAGGGATAGCCTTAACATACCTTATAGAAATATGTCCAATAACAATGCTAAAATCAGCTCACTGTACCTTAATCTACAACAATGACAGTGAAGCTAGTCAATCTACGAATGAATCACTCATTTATATAACAAAAGTAACTTAAGCTGTAACAAAACGGGCAACATTTCCTCTGATTTTACTGATTCCTTAAGCCTGCTATAGGCGATACAACAACACAATACAATCAGCAACTCAAACAAACTAACTACAATTTGGAACCTTTAATGCAATAAAAAACCCAAGTATACCATAACACACCCAATCAACAAGTTATCAATTAGCCTAAAATTGCAAAAACGAGTGACCAGCCCACTACCCTATACCATGTAGCATTTCTACACATCCTTTATCCTTTCAAACTCTATAAATTAGCAGCACAAGGGGCCAAATGAGTGGACTACAAAACAGTCCACTACAAGTGGAATAAATCGAACTCACGGCTTTCAATTACCGTCCGTGAGTTCAACCTATTAGGAAACGAATTTATCAACCTTTCTTGATATTTAAAAAGCTAAAATACAGCAAGTAGGTATTTTATTAACCATGAAGTACCTTCCAAAACTCAAACTACAAAGAAAAAGAGAGGCAGCATAATGATACTTACATCGTAGGGATCGTTCTAATGTTATCACTTCTTGATTTCGTACCCGAGATGTTAATTTCTTTTAAGCCCTTGCAGAAAGCTTAAGGATAAGTTTATGGGTATTCTATGTTCGTGGTCTATGGAAAAATTAATAAAAAGAAGAATTAAGGCATATATATATATCCACTTTTGAAAAGTCAAAGAGGTGCTAGCTTGGCATCCTAGCAATAATCCTTCTTCAGATGCTTATATCTTTTTATACGGATGTCGTATGAATGAACGGTTAAAAGTGTTGTAAGATACATTTCAATACCTTCAATGTGGTATACAATAGGTCCCAAAAAGACCTAATATAATACACCAAATGTATTGCTCAAAAAACTTAGTTACAAGGCAAATTCTTAATCATTTTTCCGCAATTTAAATTTAATTTTTCCCAAAATTTATTTTTTATATCGAAATATCATATATAGTCATATTATGACTTTACACTTATTTAAATCTTGATTAAAAATTCTCATCTTCATTATACGTCACCTTGGGACGCACAAGGTATAACAATCTTCCCCCCTTGGAAACATTCGTCCTCGAATGTTAAACTCCTAGAGATCTATAGAGATTTTGGCAGAGTCTCCTCTATAGCAGTACTACTACCAACCTGTCACATAGAAAACCCAATAATACAAAGCGACATGGGGCCAAAATCATCAACAACACCAATGGCCTCACACGACCAATGACAATAACTAACATAACAATCTAGTATAATATACACACCTAAAGGTTGTGATGTCTCAGTCCGATCCTCCTCCGGTAGCGGAAACAAGTGAGGATACCTAGACTTCATGTCTTCTTCAGCTTCGCAAGTCATCTCTTACACATTATTGTTTCTCCAAAGTATTTTAACTGAAGCTACATCCTTAGTGTTTAATCTCCAAACTTGTCTATCTAGTATAGCAATGGGATTTTCCTTATGTGATAGCTGCTCTATGACCTGAACATTGTCAATTGGAATGACTCGAGTAGGATCTCCGATACACTTACGGAGCATAGACACATTAAAGACTAGATGTACGGACTCCAAGTAGGAAGGCAAGTCTAACTCATATGCTACATGGCCTACTCTACGTATTATCATAGAAGGTCCAATGTACCGAGGGCTAAGCTTTACTTTCTTACCAAATCTTATAACTTCTTTCATCGGTGTTACCTTTAGGAATACCTAGTCGTCTAGCTGAAACTCCAAGTCTTGTCATCGATTATCTGCATAGGACTTCTGATGACTCTGAGATGCTAATAGCCTTTCCTGTATAAGATTAATCTTCTCAACCATCCATGGTACCAACTCTGGTCCTACTAACTGAGTTTCCCCATCATCGAACCATCCGATAGGTGACCTACATTTTTGTCCGTAAAGAGCTTGGTATAGAGCCATCTGAATGCTAGAATGATAGCTATTATTATATACGAACTCAATAAGCAGAAGATGATCATCCCATCTACCCCTGAATTCTATCACATAATCCCATAGCATATCCTTAAGTGTTTGAATAGTACGCTCAGCCTGACCGTTTGTCTGGGGATGAAATATTGTACTAATACTTACCTGAGTCCCCAATCCTTTTTGGAAGGACCTCCAAAAATTAGTTGTAAACTGAGCACCTCTATCTAAGATAATAGATATAGGGACACCATGAAGTCGTACTATCTCCTTAATGTAAAGCCTTGCGTAATCTTCTACTAAATACATAGTCCTGACAGGCAAAAAATTGGCTAATTTTGTAAGTCTATCAACAATCACCCATGTAGAATCGAACTTATGCTGGGTACGAGGTAAGCCTATGAGGAAATCCATATTAATTACTTCCCATTTCCAAGTCGAAAACTCTATAGCCTGCAATAATCCACCGGCTTTCTGATGCTCAATCTTAACCTGCTAACAATTAGGGAACTAAGCGACAAACTCTGCTATATCCTTCTTCATCTCGTCCCACCAGTATATTTTCCTAAAATCATGATATATCTTCATCGCTCCTGTATGTACATAATAACGAGAATAGTGAGTTTCTCCCATAACCTGCCGGTGCAGCCCTGCCACATTAGGAACACATAATCGACCTCGATATATGAGGACTCTATCTCCTATAATCTCAAATGTGTCTTCTCCTTTTGAGGGGTTGTATCTTTGTAATGAGCTAGAACACGATCCTCATACTGGTGTTCCTTCCCTTTAGTTACTAAAGAGGATGTTGCCGTGTCTTGAATAGTAAATCCAGTATCACCTGAATCCAGTAATCGAACTCCAAGAATAGCTAGCTGGTGAATCTCATGGGCTATCTTAGTCTTCTCTGGCTATAAATATGATAGGCTACATATAGATCTACGACTGAGGGCGTCGACTACTACATTTGCCTTCCCTGGATGGTATAAAATATCAACATCATAGTCTTTCAGTAGCTCCAACCATCACTTCTGATGTAAGTTCAATTCTTTTTTCTTGAAGATATAGTGAAGGCTCTTATGATTCGTATAGATATCAACATGAATTCCATACAAATAGTGCTTTCACATCTTTAATGCATGAATCACCGTAGCTAACTCTAAATCATGGGTCGGGTAATTCTTCTCATGCTATCTTAGTTGTCTAGAAGCATAAGCCAAAACCTTACCATGCTGCATCAATACATAATCTAATCCAATGCCCGAAGCGTCACAATAGATAGCATAACCATCGGTCCCCTCTGGGAGTGTTAGAACCGGTGCTGAAGTCAATTTAACCTTCCATATGGAAACTCCGCTCGCAAGCATCAGTCCACTGAAACTTAGTTTCCTTCTGAGTCAACTTTGTCAATAGTGCTAAAAGAGATGAAAAGCCCTCTATAAATCTCCTGTAATAACCCGCCAAACCCAAGAAACTACGAACCTCCGTCAGTGTAGTGGGTCTAGGCCAAGTCTTGACTACCTCAATCTTCTATGTATCAACCCAGATACCCTCACTTGAAATAATATGCTCAAGGAAAGTTACGGAATTCAACCAGAATTCACATTTTAGAGAATTTTGCATAAAACTTCCTTTCTTGTAGAACTCTGAGCACAATACGCAAATGATCTGCATGCTCAGCCTCTGAATGGGAGTAAACCAAAATATCATCTATAAATACAATCACAAATAGATTTAGAAAACATATGGTTCATCAAGTCCATGAATATTGCTGGGTCATTAGTCAAACCGAACGGCATAACACAAAGCTCAAAGTGCCAGTATCTGGTCCTGAATGATGTCTTTGGAATATCTTTCTTTTTAACCCTTACCTGATGGTACCCAGACCTCAAGTCTATCTTCGAGAAACACTTGTCACCCTGCTACTGATCAAATAAATCATTAATCCTCGAGAGTGGGTACTTATTCTTGATCGTCACCTTATTCAACCGGTTGTAATCAATACACATCCACAAGGAACCATCTTTATTTCTCACAAATAACACAGGTGCTCCCCACAGTGATGTACTGGACCTGATAAAGCCTTTTTCAAGCAAATCCCTCAGTTGTTCTTTCAACTCTCTTTGCTCTACTGGTGCCATTCTATGAGGAGGAACAGATATAGGCTGAGTATATAGTAATATGTCAATGGAAAGCTCAATCTCCTGCTCTGGCAGAAGGCCTGGAAGCTTATCGGGAAAAACATTAGGAAACTCATTAACCACCAGGATAGACTAAAGGGTCGGTGACTCTGCTTTCATATCCTGTACTCGAACTAAGTGATAAATATAGCCCTTTCTGATCATCTTCCTTGCCTTGAGATAGGAAATAAACCTACCTCTGGGTGATGCAATATTGCCTTTCCACTATAGAACTAGCTCCTCTGGAAACTGGAACTAAACCATCTTTAATCTACAATGAATGTTAGCATAACAAGAAGCCAACTAATCCAAACCTATTATAACATCAAATTCTACCATATCTAACTCAATTAGGTCTGCTACTGTAGAACGACTATGAACTACTACTATACAATCTCTATATACCCATCTAGCTATCATTATATCCCCAACAAGCGTAGACACCTCAAAAGGTACTATCAACTCAGGTTATATCCCAAACTTACTAGCAACCAATGAAGTGACGTATGATAAGGTGGAACCTAGATCGATTAATGAATATGCATCATATGAGGAGACTGATAATATACTTATAACAAAATCAGGTGACGTCTCTTGATCCTTTCGACCCTCTAATGCATAAATGTGGTTCTGAGGACCGCTCGAGCTAGATGCTCCATTTTTACCTCTACCACGACCGACTGGTGCCTGTGAACCTTGCCTAGGGGGTGTACTGATGATGACGAACCAACTACAGATCTCACTGACTGAACTATACCTGCACTACCTCTCATAACATGGCCTAGATAACCATAAGTATAACAAACACCAAACCCCACAAGGCACTGCCTGGCATGATGCTTACCATACTGAGCACATCGTGGCAAGGGCGGCCTCATCTTACTTGACTTACCCCTATACTAAGAACTAGAGGACGTGGAACTCTGATTAGGCCCTGAATATATAGAACGATCAAATCTCCTACCGGCAAACTGAGGGAGTGCACTAGCCGATGGATGGATTAGATACCTCGGGTACTGCTGTCTCTGACCACCTCAAAACTCACTAGAAGAACCTGAAGATATCGCTCTCTTGCTATGGCCCCTATCACACTCACGATTAGACCTCTACTTCTGCTTGCGCTCCTCTATGCCCTGAGCGTATGCTTGGATACAAGAAATATCCATGCCTACCTGAAGTGAGACCTACATACAGTCATTAAACGGGTGCAACTCCAACCCCATCATGAACTGGTGAATCTAATACTCCATCTTAGCTATAATAGTGGAAGCATGCCTAGCCAAATAATCAAACTGAAGGTTGTACTCCCGATACTCATATTACCCTGCCGAAGGGTTAAGAACCTATCAACTCTGGCATGTCTAAGCTCTGGTGTCAAATAATGAGGAAGAAAAGCCTTTGTAAACTCCGGCCATACTGCTGGAATGACATCCTCACCTTTGGACAACTTCCAAGACTTGTACCAATTAACTGCAACATTCCAAAGTCTATAGGAAGCTAGCTCAACTGACTCAGTCGTAGTGGCCTTCATTATCCTCAAAGTCCTCTGCATCCTATCGATGAATACCTGAGGGTCCTCATTTGGATCTGCTCCAGTAAATACCGGAGGGTCCAAATTAACGAAATCATGAACCCTCTCACTAATGGCCCTATCTACATGACCAATACCTACTTCCTAGCACTGAGCCTGTGCAGCCACTAATCGAGTCAATAGCTGAATAACATCTCTCATCTCCTGACCTGGTGCATTTGGCTGAGGAGCTGGGGGTACTAGAGCGGGCGCTGGAGCTGGTGCCCCTAGAATCTCCTCTAGAGAGGGCGGTGTTGATACCTATTTTTTCCTATAATACTTTTTATGTGCATATATACCTTCAAAACTATGCATTAACATCGATTGATATTTTTTCATAAATTCTACATTTTAAAATTAATTTATCCTAGTATTTTATTCATATAATTAATTACAAATTTGCATAACAAAAGACTTTATAGCATTTCATGACTTAATATTGCTATTTGTAGTTATATTAAGTTCAAATTATTTCACAAATGGCCAGATTTATACTTTTGGTTATAATTGCAATAACTTTGCAATTATAGCTCATGCATATATTACTATGTTATCTTGCCATGAAATGGCTCATTGTATTTTTAAAATGTTGAGTAATTATTTTAAAATATTTTTATGCATGAAAATTATTTTTATAATCTGTTAATTATTCTATAAAATATTTTTTATAAATTATTTGGGTATTTAAAAAATAGCCCTACTGGATTCCTAATATTTTCCGGACTTAACCCCTCAAACCAGCCCAAAACCTTTTTTAATTAGCCCAAACCCCCTCAGGCCCAAAACTACACCTGCCCAACCTAATTGCCCATTTAATCGTGTCCGTTGATCATTTTGATCAACGGTCCACAAACCCCTTAACCATAATTAACCTAAACGACCCCCCAAATCCTCTCATTTCTTACCTCTCACCCGCTGTCACCCAGTCTCCCTCTTATCTCAAACTCTCTCGACCTAACCCTAATTCTAAGCGCCGTCACCGGCATAAACCTTCACCTTATGACGCTCCTATGGCTTCTCCGACCAGTCCTGGCCTTCTACGCACCATGGCTCCTCGACTTCTTAGATCCTTGAGAGGATCTCAAAGAATCCAAGCAGTACTGGGTTGAAACCTTGCTTGTTAGCCTGTCTCAGGCCATTTTCTCGACCATGAGTAAGAGATTTCTCTTTGTTTTGTGACGAATCTATGGTTTCTAAACCTATGCTCTCATCTCTGTTATGTTTTCTAAAAATCCGTAGTTTATTACCTTCGATCATTTCTAGATTTGTATAGATCTGAGATGAATCGAGCACTATTACATGTTTTTCTCTGAAAATTTCTAGTTTTAATCGACTATTATTGCTTTTCCCTAAAGTTATGGTTCATTACGAGTTTTTTTTCAAAGGTTTTCTGACTTGTAAATGTTTAATCGATCCTCTTTTCATCTTCTTGACTAATTTGTGCAAAAGATACTCAAACCCTAGTCGATTTTATGAGATACTCTGATTTTCTGACCTTTTTGCTTCAATTTTGAGTCTTTTAGTGTTACCAACTGTATTAATTCACCCTGTGTTTTCTAACTTACACATTTTTCTTTGTCAAATCCATTATTTTGTGATTTTTGCCATAATTAATCTCTGTTAGGATTTGAACCTGCTTTTTCCAACTAAGTTCTATGTTTCTGCGACGTTTTACTTAGTCTGATTCTATTTATGGAAGATGAGTAATTCTTTTCGGAAATCAGTATTCTTTTGAAAGTTTTGCTGATTGCTTTACTCTATTAAAGATTCATATGCATAGACTCTATTGTTTCCTTGTTATAACTTTAATTGGTCATCTCTTCCTTAATTATTTGCCCATATAACTTTGTGATTTTACTGATCCTTTATTTGGTATGATTAGGATTCTTGCCTTAATTAAACTCTCTTGTTGTTACCATTAATAAATTACCCCTAATTAAGGGGTCTATTCTAGACTCCCTTATGTTAATTGATTCTGCAACCCTATGATTGCCCTTAATTGACTGGTTTCTGATTCCTTTACCTTATTTTCTCTACTTTTGAACTGCTATATAAGCACTCTTATTTTACCTCTCAAGACACGAACTAAGTTCAGAATACACACTCACACTCAAACTCTCTCTTCTTTCTCTGCTACTTGTGATAACTATTGGTCTAGCCGGCTAAAAGCCAAGGCTAGACATTGGAATTACACCTGCTTTACATTCTGCACTTTCTTCTTTAACTGGTATGTCTCTAGTTAAATTTTCAAACTCAAACTCCATGTGTTCCATTCCTGCACTAGTTCAATTGTCTATGTATTCAGTTTGTTTCCTTGTTTACTGCTTTATTAAGCATGTCTAAGTTCTGTCTTCTCTTGTTCAATGTGTAATCAGCATGCCTAAACTTCACTTGGTTGTTTGATACTTGTCCAGCATGTTTGCTTAGTCCCCGCTTACCCCCATTTAACTGGTGTGATCATGTTAGCATTTTAACCTCCTAATAAACTTGATTGACCCTAATTGTATGGCTAATCCTGTCCAATACACCCCTATTTTCAACATGGTTTTTTCTGCATTCCTGCTTTATGTTTTCATTGCCTATTATCATGGCTAACTTGTTAAGTCTCTGAATCAATAGACTCCTAAGTGTTCTGTGCATTTGTTGTCTATATGCCTCCCCCTTCATGTATCCCTGATATGAACTCTATATGTTCCCAACCCTCTTCACCCCTATGTGTAAACTATCTGTTAAAGGGTTGTGATTCTAATTATTCTAAGTCTGTGTGATTGTATCATTGCTTTTCTTAGAACTGATTTCAAAACTATGTTCCTCTCTTAGTATTTTCTTAAACTTTTTTTCTGAAAATCTTTCCACTCCTAAAAGTTATCTTTATATTGTTTTTACTAAGTCTTTCAAAATTATGTCAAGCACTCTCACTCTACTCTTAGACTTTTAAGTTCTGCCCCTCTAGTGTGTATACTGCTTAGGGATCCCTAAGATTCCTCTAAACTCTGACACACCAGGGCTGGCCCTTCCACACTGCACATAACCAATCCCATTTGAGAAAAGGTCCCGGTGTGAGCATTGCCCGGGATCCCTGAGGTCCTTAGGGAACTCTAACACACTAGGCACATTATTGGCTGTGAAATTCTTGGCATCTGAAACTGTATTGAAGGCCTGGCATTCCCAGGTTTACTTTGGGCCTGATTTAGGCTCCTTATAGTATAATTTTATTTATTTATGTAATTCATTCAATCATGGTCTGTAATAATATTCTTTGTAAACAGATATTAGGGTAACTAGTAAAAGGGGAGGGTTCCTATACGATTTTGTGGGGAAATCGGGTAGAAATCATGCTTTAGGTTTATATATGTTAATTTGCAGTAAATATTATGCTTTAGGTTTATATTTTGCAATATATATCATGCCTCTAGGTTTGCTATGCCTATTTGTATTAAAAATCATGCCATAAATCTGTGCATTAGATATCTTGCCTTAGGATAATCATGTTTACTGCTTTTACGTATTAGAAAACATGTTATAGTTCATCACCTCATTTCTGATTCTGCATAAGTTGTCTTCATCTGGAAATCCTGTCATTAAGTTATTACTAAATCATGCTTAATAAAAATGACCATCTCTTCGTGCATTCGAAATCCTGCCTTAGGACTCTGTTTGTATTTGCTCTAAATTGTATCTATGTCGCTTAATTGAATAACTGTCTATAAAGAGGTTTAAAGACAGCCCCAACACATAGATATCATGTTCTAGTATAAATAAGCATGAAATCACCTTTTATAATATTAATTGCCTAGATCAGCATGCCTATAGGACTGAATGACTTCAAGTTATTTTAATTAGTTCCCAGAATTATGATTGCATACAGACCCACGCCTAGGCAAACCTTAGGTAATTAATGGTCTAAGAATTGTGAAATGATACTCTGCTTATTTGTAAAATTGTCCAGGTTTAACAGGCTTTAAAATCAGTAGGCAAACTGAGTAGGATTCTGTCACTTTGCCTTAAAACAAATGATGCATATTCTGTGTTTGTGATACTCACCTAGATATCCTGTTCTAGGACCTTATGAAATTCTTTAAAATTTGTTGTTTGAGACGTGCTACTTATTTGTTTATGTGTGGAGGTAAACATGAGCCCCCTTAACTGCGTCCCTATTTGACAGTCCTATATGTTATTCGTTGTCGCTTAGATTTTACCTTTTAAACACCTTAGGAGGGTCTAGAACTGCCTAAGTCTAGAGGTCCTAAATACCTTCGGGACCACAAGGAAGGGACGGGTAAAGCACGTTTAGAGTTCTGTTAATTAAACTCGCTTATATAACCGCTAAGGGGAGGGTAATGGGTAGTAAAAGGATATGATGACATGTGCGCTAATGCCACGTATATCCCCTCTAATTGAGGAGGATTACCGGGCATTGTACAGATTGATCCTATAGTCTAACAAACCTAGGACTTCCCTCACCTTATTTACATGTATGTGCTTAGATTGCATATCTGTTGAACTTCTCTTATTTACATATATGTGCTTAGAATGCATATCTGTTGAACTTCCTTCATTTGCATATGTGTGCTTAGACTTCCTATCTCTTAAATGAGTAATTCATATAATTGAGTTCGGCCAGGAGCCACCGTTGTGGACCGCGATGGGTGCCTAACACCTTTCCCTCAAGGTTAATTCGAGCCCTTACCCAATCTCTGGTAACGCAAACTAGTTTATGAGTTACTCACTTTAGGTTCCCTAACGCACCTTAAATCCGTTAGGTGGCGACTCTTCAAAATCAAATACCCAATTCCCAAAAGGAAACATGTTGTTCCCAATGAATGTCGAAATACAGACTCCGCGAGGAAAAAGGGGGCGCGACAGGCGGGGTATGTGAAGTTTGAGATGGAGTCTCAATCTAAGACTCTCCTCGAGTCCTGGTAACTCGTGGAGCTTGACTCGTAGTCTCATAAGCCATGCACTTGCCCTTCTGGGCGGCTGTAGCCTTCTTAGGCATCACTGAAAACATAACATACATTAGGAAAATGAATCCTTATATCGTACGATCTAAGATAATAAGGGAAGATAACATCCTATATTTCCTGCATCCTCATGTTTAAAAGTGGGATGCACAACACACTCATAAACAAGATCTACTAGGCTCGGTCTGTAGACAACCCTAGGACAAAACTGCTCTAATACTGCTTTTGTCTCGACCCAAACCAATGGGCCATGAAGAATGCACGAGTCCTACCTGTCGAACACCCTTAAACATATGCCTAAGATATAAACATGAAATAGGGGTAGGTCATGCATAACATCTGTGAATAAACTACTGAAATCATGTGAATAACATACATGAGGAAAAATGCCCAACACACACACACACACACACACACACACACACACACACACACACACACACATATATATATATATATATATATATATATATATATATATATATATATATATATATATATATATATATATAGAGAGAGAGAGAGAGAGAGAGAGAGAGAGGCTGCTATGAAAAACTATATATCAAAATAGAAGCCGACAAGGCCACATACTATCCAACTATACATGACTATCTACAGGCCTCTAATAGAGTGTACAACTGTATAAAGGATGGACTGGGCCCCGTCATACCCATATATGTATACAAAAATATCATACCAAAATCCAATAGCAGCTCCAGACCAAATGAAGCACACCAACTCTCGTTGAGAAAGGATCCTAAGAAGGGGGACCATCAACCTGTTTACCTGCACCTGCGGGCATGAAACGCAGGCCCCCAAGCAATAGGGGAGTCAGTACGAATAATGTACCGAGCATGTAAGGCATAAAAATCAATCCCGACCTTATGTTTGGTTGTGGATTCGTTCCCAACCTTCTTGGATAAAAGCTGCATCGACCGCTCTTGCCACTCTATAGTGGTGTAGGGTTGGACCCAATCACTTTTTCGCGTCGCGTCGTTGTAAGGCTGTTCCATTAGTGGAAGCTCTTGAATAAATGCCGGGTTACGCCAAGTTCATGAAACACTTGGTGACTAAAAAGAGATCCATAGATTGTGAGACCATCAAAATGACTCACCAAGTAAGTGCAATTGTGCACTCGATGGCTCCAAAACTTGAAGATCCCGGCGCTTTCACTATTCCATGCACCATTAGGAGTGCAGATTTCGCAAAGGCATTGTGTGACTTGGGAGCTAACATCAATTTAATGCCTTACTCTGTCTTGTGTGTATTGGTAAACCATGACCTACTTCAATGAGGATACAAATGGCAGATAGAACAATGAAGAGGTCGTTTGGTATTATTGATGATGTTCTTATTCGGGTGGACAAGTTCATTTTGCCGGCTGACTTTGTGATCTTGGACTGCGAGGTTGATTATGAGGTTTCGATCATATTAGAAAGACATTTCCTTGCAACTGGGAAGGCCTTAGTTGATATGGAAGCAGGGGAACTCACCTTCCGGGTGGGTGATGAAAATGTGGTCTTTCATGTGTGCAAGTCAATAAAGCAGCCCAACAGTACGGAAGTGTGCTCTTTTGTGGATCTTGTCACGGAAGTGATAGTTGATGATACTAACACAATGATCAATGTGGAGGACCCTCTAGAAGTGGCATTGTTGAACCTTGATGTCAATGAGGATGAAGGCCGGTTGGAGTGGATCAATTCTTTGCATGGAATGGGCTCTTACTCTTATGAGCCTCGTAAGCTCTCTTTGGATCTTGAGAATAGAAAGACCCCACCAACAAAGCCCTCAATTGAGGAACCTCCTATTTTGGATTTGAAGACGTTGCCTCCACACCTCAGGTATGAATTCTTAGGTCCTAGTTCAACTTTGCCAGTTATTCTTTCCTCTTGTCTTACTAACGTGCAGGTAGATGCCACATTGGCAGTGCTCTAAAAACGGAAGAAGACAATTGGATGGACTCTAGCTGATATCCAGGGGATAAGCCCCGCCTTTTGCATGCACAAGATTATTCTTGAATATGATGCCAAGCCCTCTGTGGAACATCAAAGGAGGTTGAATGAGGCTACGCAAGAGGTTGTTAAAAAGGAGGTGATCAAGTGGTTGGATGCAGGGGTTGTGTACCCCATCTCGGATAGTTCTTGGACTTTGCTGGTGCAATGTGTGACGAAGAAGGGTGGTATGACGGTGGTCACTAATTCGCAAAATGAGTTGATTCCCACCAGGACTGTCATAGGATGGAGGGTGTGCATGGACTACCGCAAGTTGACTAAAGTGACCTGCAATGATCACTTTCTATTGCCCTTTCTTGACCAGATGCTAGATAGACTTGCTGGGCGTGCTTTCTACTGTTTCTTGGATGGGTACTCAGTGGTACAACCAGATTTTGATTGCTCTGGAAGATTAGGAGAAAACAACCTTCACTTATCCATATATCACCTTTGACTTTTCTAGAATGCCATTTGGGTTGTGTAATGCACCGGCTACATTCTAGCGGTGTATGGTGGCCATATTTACCGACATGGTGGAGGACATTTTGGAGGTGTTCATGGACGACTTCAGTGTTGTGGGTGACTTGTTTGGTGAATGTTTGAAAAATCTTGACAAGGTGTTAGCCCGGTGTGAAGAGACTAATCTTGTGCTTAATTGGGAAAATGCCACTTTATGGTCGAGGAGGGCATTATCCTCGGCTATAAGATTTCAAAGCATGACATAGAGGTGGACAAGGCTAAAATTGAAGTGATCTCAAAGCTTACTCCTCCTACTTATGTCAAGGGGGTAGGAGTTTTCTTTGGCATGCGGGGTTCTACCGAAGATTCATCAAAGACTTTTCTAAGGTAGTGAACCTTTGTGCAAGTTATTGGAAAAGGATGCCAAGTTCCTGTTTTATGATGAATGCATGAAGGATTTTGAATTTCTCAAGTACAAATTGACAACCACTCCCATTATTACCGCACCCAATTAGAGCTTACCTTTTGAGCTCGTGTGTGATGCAAGTGACGTTGCGGTAGGAACGGTCTTAGGTCAAAGAGTCAACAAGATGTTTCAGCCGGTGTATTATGAAAGCAAGACAATGAATGATGCTCAAGTGAACTACATGGTGACGGAAAAAGAGTTGCTAGCAATTGTGTTTGCAATGGAGAAATTTAGGCCTTATCTCATGGGGGCCAAGGTGATAGTTCATACTGACCATGCATCACTTCGCTACTTGATGACAAAGAAGGATTCCAAAGCAATATTGATGAGATGGGTTCTATTGCTTCAAGAGTTTGACCTTGAGATTGTTGATCGGAAAGGGAGTGAAAACCAAGAGGCGGACCACTTGTTCCGCTTGGATGAGGAGGGGAGGCCTTGTGATTGCCTTGAAATTAATGATTCATTCACAGATGAGCAACTTCTCTCCATATCTATGAATAGCATGCCTTGGTTTGCCGATATTGCCAACTTTCTTATGACCGGTATTGTGCCGTATGAGCTCTCTTCTAACTGAAGGAAGAAGTTTAAACGGGATAGCTTGGACTATTATTGGGATGAGCCTTATTTGGTTCAAAATTTGCAATGATGGTGTGATCCGAAGATTTGTTCTGGAAGAGGAGCAACCGAGTATTCTTGATACTTGTCATTCCTCTCCCTACGGTGGCCATCATGGTGGGAAAAGGACAGCTTCAAAGGTGCTTAGCGGTGGATTATATTGGCCTACATTGTACAAGGATGCGGGTGATCTTGTTAAGAGATGTGATGAGTGCGAAAGACCAGGTGGTATTTCAAAGAAGGATGAGATGCCTCTCACTACTATTCTTGAGGTTGACATATTTGATGTGTGGGGCATTGACTTTATGGGCCTTTTCGTGAGTTCATGTGGTAACACATACATTCTAGTAGCCGTTGATTATGTTTCCATATAGGTTGAGGTCGTGGCTTTACCCAACAACGAGGATCAGAGTGTTGTGGCTTTTCTTAAGAAGAGTATCTTTACATGGTTTGGCACTTCTAGAGCAATCATCAGTGATGGAGGTTCTCATTTCTACAATAAGGCATTTGATACTCTACTTGCAAGGTATGGTGTCAATCATAAGGTTCAACCCCTTACCATCCTCAGGCTAGTGGGCAAGTTGAGGTATCCAATAGGGAGATTAAGAGCATATTGTCGAAGACCGTCAATGCAAATAGGACCGACTGGTCCAAGAAATTGGATGATGCTTTATGGGCCTACAGGACTGCTTACAAGACTCCGATTGGTATGTCTCCATACCGGTTGGTGTTTGGGAAAGCTTGCCATCTACCGGTTGAGTTAGAGCACAAGGCCATGTGGGCTTTGAGTAGGTTAAATCTTGAATAGGATGTTGCAGCAAATCTTCGGGTGGAGCAACTTAATGAGCTTGATGAGTTCCTGTTCCATGCCTATTCCAGCTCGTCCTTGTATAAGGACAAGATGAATTACTTACATGACAAATATGCTCATGGCAAGGAGTTCAAAATAGGTGATTTGGTTCTCTTGTTCAACTCCCGGTTACAACTGTTTCCGGAAAAGCTTAAGTCAAAATGGAGTGGACCTTTTGTGCTGGTGCTTGTGACTCCATTTGGTGCTCTTGATTTGAAAAACAAAAATGGTGAGATCTTCAGAGTTAATGGGCACAAAGTCAAGCACTATCTTGGCAAGTTTGATGATAGCCACGTGGTGGCAATGATCCATCTAAAGTGATTGATGGTAATCTGCGATATGCCGCGACGTTAAATCAGGTGCTTCTTGGGAGGCAACCCATATGTTTTTCTTCTTGTTTTTCTTTGATTTTCCTCTTAGTGTCGTATTTGTTTTTGGACTAATTGGTTGTGAGATGTGTATAGGGATGTTTTAAGCAGTGCAGGACTAAGCTAGAAAAATGTATCACTCTCTGAAGTTTGGACCACGATCGCGCTCCATTTTTTGTGGTCCGCGGTGGCCTTACCATGGAGGCGGAAATTGATCACGGTCAGCGGTGCTAAAAGGTCCAAAATGGAGGTTCTCTAAAGTTTCAGCCGCTGCCGTGGTGCATCTTTTGCAGTCAGCGGTGGCTTAACGCTGTCGTGGAGCATTTTTTGCGGTCCGCGGTGGTCTCAAAGAAACAACTCTTCTGAACTTCACAACTGCGGTCTGCGGTGTATTTATCGTGGCCGCGGTAGGTAAGAATGTGTGGGTCCCAGGGCCTATCTATAAATAGAACCTCAGGGCCCCCTTTTACACTTTTCGCTCTTTGCATTCTCAAACAACATAGACTACTGTTCACTCACACCCTAGCTTGCACAAACACAAGAACTGAGCTTAATTTGTTTCACATTTCACATCTGGTAATTCCAATCAACCCTTAGTCTTTAATTTTGTTTTTATTTTCTTTTAAATTGATAGTTATTACTTCTTCTTCTTCCTTTTTCTTTCAATTTTGACTTAGGGTTCCATAGTGTTAATTAGATTAGGTTTCAATTAGATAGAAATGGTTATTAACTACCTAGCAGGATTGATAATGTGTTGATTAATGCCAAAATGATTGAAAATTAGAAACCCTAGGTGTTGAGCCCTAATTTGACTTTCGCGGTCCACGATCATCTATGTTTTGTGAGATTTTTAAGTCTTAATAACCACGATCAGTGGTGTCTCTCCGCAGTCGCGATGGCTTTTCCGCGGTCCGCGATGATAAAGTTCAGAGAGGTGCATTTGAGGGTCTGCGGTCACGGTTGATTTTCTGTGGTCCGCGATGCACTCACTGCGGCCGTGCTTCTCTTTTCGCAGTCCGCGGTGCTATTGAATCAGAGAGTGGGTAGTCTGAGTCCCACCTCTCCACGACCGCGATGCATTTTTCGCGGTCCGCGGTCTGCTGTTTTGTTCTTGCACAGTCAAATGATATTTTGCACTGCTTTTTCTAGTATTTGCACTAACAAATTTCAACTAATTGTGCATGCAGACAAAATCTAGAGGAGGTGGTGACAAACAAAAGGGTAGAGCAGAGTCCTCCTGGGGTAGGGGACGAGGCATGATTAAATTGACCCCAGTAGTTCGGAAAGCAATTGGAGAAACCAGGAAAACCATAAGAGTTGCAGATAGAGCTGCTTCCCATTCTGAGGGAAGTGAGTACTTACCCTCCCGGGAGGCATCAGAGTCTGATTCAATGCAAGAATATGTTCCAGACTTCCCGGGAAGACTTAGGTTGAGAGATGAGCCCCCACCTCAAGCCTCCCTACTGCTCGTGCTTCGGTTCATGTTTCTTTTGAGTTGTCTGAGCACTCAGCAGAGAGCAGTGATAGTTCAGCTTCAACCTCAACTACACTTTTGTCACCTGGACAGGATGTAGATGATGGGGTACCGGATGAATAGGGAGTGGGTGTGCCCCAACCCGGGGGTGTGGAAAGAACTAGAAACCCCGAGGTGTTGCAAAAGCGGTTCATTAGTGAGCTGGCTTATCACAAGTTCCGGGAGTGGTGGACTCTATGGTCGCTTATCCATGAGCGCCAGTTCATAGAGAGGGATCTCCTGCCGCACAATCCCAATATGAAATAGCAATTCAATGAACGAGTGGGGTGGGATTACTTCACTAGTAGGGTGTCAGAGGCAAATGAGCACTTAGTCAAGGAGTTTTACACAAATGCTTCCCACATAAAGAAGGATACCAAAATGACTAAAGTGCGGAACTTGAAAGTGAATTTTGATGGGAAGACAATAAATGAATACCTGGGCTTTAATGAGGAAGATGAAGCATTGTACTTGGAGAAGGTGGCACTTGATGAAGCAGCTCGTCCGTGGTTGGCATCATATTTGGATCTCTCGGGCACCACCCCATCATGGTTGACAATAGGGGTTCCTATCTTGAGGAAAACCCTAAACTTTGAGGCGAAGGGGTGGGAGACTTTTGTATGCAGCAGGTTGGACCCCATTACCCATGAAAACACCATGCCGGTCTCCCGGGCGATATTAATGGTAGCTATTATGGCGGGGTTCCCGATCAATGTCGGGAATGTCATGTCTAGGGTGATCATTAGGGTGGTCAATGAGGGTGATAGATCATACCCCTTCCCGAACTTCCTTACAATAAACTTGGAAGATCAGGAGGTGGAGAAAAGAAACTTTGACATGAAGATGAAACCCAAGATGCCATTTTCATGGTATAGCCTCAAGGCTGAGGACAACCCCAAAGCCAAAGAATCCAAGGGCAAGCCACTACTTCTACTAGCCAGTATGAAGAGCCAGTAGTAGTAGTCACTTCTTCTCAGCCTCCTACTGCCATACCAGAGCCTGCCTTCGGACCATCTACTTCCACCCCTCCAGATATTCCATCCTCCTCAGTATACCCATTGACTACCCACAGATTGAGCCAAACACTCTCCAGTATCAACAACTGGATGCAGGCAGCAACTTCTAAGCTATCTGTGCTATCTAGTTTAGTGGCAGCCCAGTCAGTTCCCCCATAGCCACAGGTGCCAGCTTCGATATAGGAGACTCTCACGGAGCTTCTGGACAACTAGAAGAAGCTCCTTGATAACCAATAGCTGATAATGGATGCTCTTGATGATCAAGGGAAAACACTTAAGGAGCTGAGCAAATACAAAAAGAAGCTGAAGAAGACACGAGTATCGAAGGAGTCAGTTAAGGAATTGAGGGGAGAAGTGGAGAAGATAAAGGTAACTGACCATTTGCCTTTGTAGCTACTATTGCATGATTAGCCTCCAACAGCTCAGACAGAGCAGGTTCCAGAGCAGGAGATTGATAGAGCTCCAAAGAGGAGGAGGATGATCCCCCATGTAGATGATGTTGAGATTGAGTTGGAGGATACTGAGGTTGTTGCTTCTGACCATTTACAGGCCCCGAGACAGATGATCCAGGTGCCCAACCACAGGATCCCGTGCTACCACAGGAGCCCACTCAGTCATAGGCCCATGTTACCATAGGAACCCATGTAGATGGAGGATCCATATGGTGTTTTCTCCACTCTCTATCTTTCTTTTTGAGCTTATTTTTTGTTAGTTAGCATTGAGGACAATGCTAGCTTTCATTTGAGGGGGTGTCCCTACTTTGATTTTTGATTTGGTAATTTGATTTGGTAGTTGGATTGTAATTATGACACTATTTTCCTGCTTTGTGCTTATGTTTCACTTTTGGTATGTATATAACTTTGCCTTTTATTTAACTTTTCGTTATTGTTCTATCTTGGTCTGTATATAAAGTTACTCTCATGTATATATTCATTCCTTCTTATATATATTCATCTAACCCCCCTGTACATATTCAATTTACTTTCCGCATTTTACTTCATAGCTTTTTTTGCAATTTCCTTGATAGTATAGCTTTTTATTTCATTTAATAGCTTCTTTTTTGGTTCGTAGCTTCTTGTTTTACAATTTTGTGTGATCAATAAGCCTTTGATTTTCTTAATGTTACGGTTTTTTCCAAAGGTGGAGTTAGTATAAACCGGGTGGCTCTTCCCGATGATGGATGGCATGACAACCTTCTTAAGGGTTTGAGTATGTTTTTCTTTTTGTTTTTGTGTAAATAGTAGTTAGTGAGCAATGGTGTCTTAGGCAAAGCTTCACTTGGGCTTAACACATTTACCTTTGACCTTATGGTTAAAAACAAATTGTTGTGTATAGGATGGTGATAGTTGTGATATTGAGACTCTTGTGTTGGCTAAACAATCATCGAGTGGTTTCTCGAAATCATGTGTGTTGCTCAAATCTTAGCTAAGGTTGTTGTGTGTCCCCGACTCTGTTTCTTTAGCAATCCTATAGCTTGTGTGGTGAGGTATTGATTTGCAAGTCCAATTCCCGTGCCAATGAGTCTAGAACTTGCCCTGAATGTTTGTCTAGGTGAAATCCTAAGTGAGCTCGACTTGAGAAGTGATTATAGGCTCTCCTTAATTCTAATTGAGACTTGAAAACATCCATAGCCTACCAATGATGATATCCCTAGTCAACCTCATTGAGCCATAGCCCTTATTATTTCAATAACAATGATACAAGCCTTTATCCGTTCTAAAATGATCCTCTCTTGGCACCCTATCTTTCCTTACCACAAAGCAAAAGCATAAGTTTGGAGGGAGAGACGAGTAATGCAAAAGTGATAAAAGGTACAAAATGAAGAAAAGGAAAGGCAAAAAGAAAAAGAAAAAAAAGCCAAAAAGTCAAAAAGGAAGTAAGCAATGTAGAGGAAATGAAGGGATTCAATAAAAGAAAAAGATCAAAGGCATGGAAAGATTAGAAAGGAGAAAAAGGATTGAAATGAACAACAAAGAGTGATAGTGTGTCTCTCTAGCCCCTAAAAAAGAAGTAAATGACTCAAAGAGTCAAGAAAATGTGTGCCAAAATGAAGTAAATGAAGTGCTTAAGGGAAGATGAAACCTTCTTAGACCAATATATCCTACCCTAAACCAAAAGCCTTCATTACATTCCCACAAAAGTCCTATATGATCTTGAGTTGAGTGAGCTTACATTAGTGGTGACTCACATAAGGGGCAAGCTTATGGTACTTATAGCCGGACTTGTGACCTTCCTTTGAGAGAGATAGTGTGTTTTCTACAATCCTCGTTCTGGGTTCTACAATCTAAAAGTAAGGTTTGCTTATGGAGAGTTGAGGAGTTTGAGTTTGGGTTCCACAGTGACCAATGTAACAGAAAGAGTTTCCTTGATGAGTTGAATCAACTCTTGATGCTTGTGTTGCATTATAGCCGTGATGCTAAAAGGTTGTGTATTGTAGATAATGCATTTGAGTTGAGGGTAATTGTTAGTCCCAATTGATTCATGATGAGGTTACTTTAGGACAACAGAATTTTCCTTTATTTTATCTTGAGGAGGTGGGAATTACTTTGTTTGCTTGAGGACAAGCAAAAGCTTAAGTTTGGGGGATTTGATAACTAGGGATTCTAGTCTAGCTTATGCTCCTTTTTGCTTGAGTTTTGGACAAAAATGTGTACAAGTATTCCCCAAAAGCTAACTTGTTGTGCTTGTTTGCAGTGTTTGGTAAAAAAGGGACAAGAATGTCATAACCATCTCAAAAAAAGAAGTGAAACCTGCACAAGTTCAAAACAAAGTCAAAGCAGCACTACGACGGAAAATCCACCGCAGACGCAGAAGACCCATCGCGACCGTGGCCCTTTTATTGCGGTCCGTGGTGGAAAGAATTCAGAGAGTTGTCATTTTTGGAATTCAAGCTACCGTGGTCCGCGGTGATTTTATGCGACCGCGGTATCCCTACCGCAATAGCGCTCCTTTTACCGCACTCTGCGGAGAAGAGATTCAGAGAGCCTGGAGTCTGAGCTAAAGTTGAAGACCGCGCTCCGTGGTTGATTTAATGCGGCCGCGGTAACCTCACCACTGAAGTGGTCCATTTTTCGCTGTCAACGGTACCTCTGTCAGGGGCATTTTTATCCGAAACATTTGGCTGTGTATAAATACTATTTTTTCAGATTTTTAGGTCATCTTACATTAGCTGTGCATGTGAAGTGTCGTTTATTTCTATTTTGAGTAATTTTGTAGCTTACTTAGCAATTAATCTTAGTCTCTTATCTTGTAATTATAATTTATGGATTATTCTTCATCTCAATCTATGATTTCGTCTTCAATTATGAGTAGCTAAACCCAATAGTTAGGGATGTGGCTCAACCCTAGTGTGGGTATTTAATGAGCCTTTTATTTTAGGGCTTAGATGTTTATTGGTGATTGTTATTTGGCATGATTTATGCTTTCTATGTTGAATTAGTGGTTGCAAACACTAATTTACGTCTTTTTGACTTAAGCTCTTTTTGAAAAAGAGAGACTAAGTCTAGGAATTTCAGGCCAACAAGGAATTGGGGTGTATTCAAGAGACTGATAGCCCCAATTAAAGGGTTAAACCTAGAGATAGTAATACCCGACTTGAGCCAACACTGCTTGCAAAAATTGAACACCCAATTGGGCTTGAGAAAGCCAATTAGGGCAAAGTCACTCTTACTACCGAGAGGTGTAGAGTGAGTAGCTTCGTGCATTGGCTATATCACTATCCCAACTATAACATTATTTTCCTAAGTTCTAGATCCCATTAGATACTCACCTAGGAGTAAGTCACTTCCCTAGTGCCTCTTAACCCATTTAGAAAACCCTAAAAACATATCTACTTAGCTTAATTTCACGCATCATTAGTATAAAATTAGAAGTAACAAACAAACAAGAATGATTGGAAGTGTAATCAAGAGCACTACACACTACTAGATTAGATAGGAATCAAACTCCAAATATATCTAGCTCCTTGTGGATTCGATCCCGACCTTCTCGAGTAAAAGCTGCATCGACCTCTCTTGCCACTCTATAGTGGTGTAGGGTTGGACCCGATTACCGGTCACCTCGACCTGCTCAAATCAACTCCAAAATTTTTTAAACTTGGCAGATTAGTCAAAAATAATATACTAAGCTATTCTAAAAAAGAAAATTTCAAAAACGACTAAAATTTTGAAAATAATGGGTTGCCTCCCACCAAGTGCCGCATTTAACGTCGTGGCACGACGCAAATCACTTTACCACTTTTCTCACCACTTTGACGATATGAATTGGGAACCCAACTTGGAATCAAGCTTGTGACTACGGGCGGTGGGTGGTGGTAAGTAGATGATCAAGCCAAGCCTTCATTTCTTCATTTTGCACTTCTTGGCTTTCATATGAGGAATGTCATTTTGCCTTCTTGTTGCCTCAAATTGTAAGATGTATGGTTTTTGCCTTTCCTCCTCGCAATCCCTCATTGACTCGTGTAGTTCCATTCCTATATCACCACACAATTCCAATGTTGAAAAATACTTGGAATGTGATACCAAATCTCCAAATTGCAATTCTTCCCGGATTTTGACATCCTCTTTTTCCCCCGGATTAGAGTCAATCTTGACCAAATTTTCATGCACACCGGTTGACTCTAATTTCATATTTTTCTTGGAATCACTAATACTCATGGAGTCGGTTGGCAGATGTTCAATTCTTGATTCCTCAAAGTAATGCTCACTTTCTTTCTCGGAGTCGAACTCTTCTTGACTTCTTTTCACACTCTCAAGTTGGTGGGCATAGTGAGCCTCAACCAATATTTTCATTTGACTTTCCAAAGTGCGGATATCTTCATCATTTTGAGTCAAGCCTTGTTTCAAGTCCTCAAGTGCAAAGTTGTGCTTCTCCTCATTTTCAAGAATGGCCTCCAACATGAGCATCATCTTCTCATTTTGAGCATTTGAGAGTTCTTCTTGGTTTTGATCAAGTGCCAAGGAAGGATTTTCGGCATCAATCTCCAAGGAATTTTTTGGCTATCATTAACTTCCAAGGCTTTTTGGACCTCTAAAACTTCAAGCATTTCTTCCATTTGCACGTTCAACCTTTTAAGTGCTAAGTCATTTTGGAGACTATTTTCCAAAAGCTCCTCCAAGGCCCTTTGTTCTTTGCTTCCTCCTTCAATTAGGCATTCTAACATGAGCTTGAACTCTCCATTTTGACCATGCTCCACTTCTTACACTTCCATATCCCTATTATTTTCTTCCCAAAAAGTAGAATCATCATAGCGAGGGCTTGGGGAAGGGAATGACAAATAATCAAAATCATCCCAATGACCATTTTGACGACTACATTTATCACAAATACTCCACTCATGGGTTTGAGATTGTGCGCACAATCCATCCCAGAGAGAATTTAAATAATTTTTCCACGAGTGTGTCCTCCACAATAAAGACATAGGTCATCAAAGTATGAACAACTACAATCCGATCCATTGTCATAATATGATGCCATTTTTCAAAACTTAAGAAAATAAATAAGGAATAAGAAAATAGACCAAGGTAAGAAAAATAATTACACAAATATACACAAGTTTGGACCAAAGCACTCACGCTTATTTCTCAAACAACTTAAATTATGCCAAATTGTTCGCCGTCAATGGCGCCAATTTTGATGATGTCCAAATCCACTACTAAAAAGTAAATGGACACGATCGCATGTAATATAATTTACCCAACTATGAGTCGGGGTCGAATCCTACAGAGAATAATATGTATGTGATTAGGAATGTAAGAGAATTACCACTTGTTATCAATGCAAAAAACTTAGAATTGGTTTTTGAAAATATTTATATCTAAATGCGAAAATGTAAACTAACCTAGAAAGCAAGTAAAATGATCAATGGCTACAAGTATGGATTCATTGGGAATTACACTCAAGTAACGATCCAATGTATTTCATGATTTTACAAATATGAGCGAGTTTATGTTAATTAGCCTCGGGTAATAATTCTATTAGCTTCTTCCGAAGACTAACAAGACTTTCTAATTGAATTATTCCTAAAACAATTAAGAGATTAAGCACACTCGATTATGGCTACAAGTAGTTCAATCCTATCTTTAGGTAGAATCTATAAAATGAGGGTTAAAGTTTCAAGTTCTTGTTAATTAATCTTTTCCAACCCCAAATAATCTTTCCCAAAATTATTTCAGAGTTAATGGGCGAGTTCTAGGGTTGGCTAATCCCTTTGGAAACATTAAAGAGCAAGAATAATTAAAGAAACAATAACCCACTTCATAAAAGATAAAAAAACCACTCAATACATAAGCACAACAAGATATTTAATCCACACTTTAATTATGAATATTCCCATAAACAAGATTCAAGTGTTGAAATAAATAATACACACTTAGATATTCAATACAAAGCAAGAAAATGAAGAAATGAGCATAAATGATTAAGAAATTCTCAACCAAAAGCTTCAAACCTTCAAGACCCAAGTGTGTGTGCAAACCCTAGCTTCCAAACTTGTCCTCTCTAGTCTTAGAGACTAAAGATAAGCCAAAAGATATGCCAAGGATCTGTTCGGTCGCGTATTAAAAGGTTTGGGGATTAAAAACGTAAAATTCCATTTCTGCTCAGAACTGCCCAAAAATGTGCTATGCGTTCGCATATGTGCTCCTGCGTTCGCGGTGAATAACTTCTCCAAGGTACGCGATCGCATACAGTCTCACGCGTTCGCATAGCTTAGTTGACCAGCCGCTGACCGTGCTTTCTTCATTGCATTCGCACTGATTCATATGTGTTTGCGTAGCTTTGCCATCATTGACTACTGTGATCGCGTACAAATTCTTGCGATCGCATAGGGTATTCACTAGCAGTGGTCCATTTTTCCTTTTTTTGCACTTTTTGACTTGTTTTCTTCTATATCTTCTCCAAATCATATGATACTTGAAATATGCCAATAAACCTCAGAAAATGCCTTAATTTCTTATCAAAATTATACCAAAGCCTAAGTATTAAGAAGTGATAAGTTGGTAAAATACCAACTTATCAAGCCTCCACAGGGATCATCTCCCTCAAGCCATCAACACTGGAAACACCGATTCGACCCTAAAGTCACAACATAGTTTCATCTCCGATAATCACTTCTTAGGCACCACTTCGCAACACCGTGCCTAAAGGACAAACAAATACGGACCACCATATTGACGAGCCTCAGTGAACTCAAATAAGTATGATTGCACAACAACACAACTAAGAAATTTACCAATTTGGAAATACCTAATCCTGTACCCCGGTCAACCAAGGCCTGAACATCCGTAGCCCAAATGCCTCTTGTGCACTGGAACGAATATCAAACTCCACAGTCATGAATCATTCACTACTGTGACACATAAGTAAACACCCTATAATTTACACCAACACTACATGAAAATAACATGAGAAGCATCATAATACACTGTGCATAACCCGAAATTCGTGAGCAATGCCAACACTAGACTGAAACGATTGAACACCCTCCCACAAGGCAAGATAGTAGTCTACCATCATAATGAAGGGTAAAACATCCCACACGCACCTGTAGTACCACCACAAGTCTTCGATGCCCAACTGATATCAAGTTCTCAACATCGTCTTCGAAAGAATAGAAAGGAACTAAAGACACAAGGTTCAACTGAAATCAAGTCGCACAATAAGGAAACAAGAAAGGGAAGTTCTCCTAACAACCATGTAGCCTCTCAAAGATAAGTATAGGCATCTCCGTACCGATTCACAAGACTCTACTATACTTGCTCATGACTCGTGAGACCTAAGTGAACCTAGTGCTCTGATACCAACTGTAGTTACTCAAAACCTACCGTAGGCCGTAATGGCACCCAATACTCCATTGGGCAAGCCAACAATTAAATCAACACATCATTTGTTAATCCAAAATGCATTTCGAAACAGTTGAAGAAATAAGGAGCAAAAATCATTCATTTTAAAGGAAATATAGATGTTATTATTTTAAATGTTCGAATGAGGCCAAAATATAAACTAAGAAATTATAGTAGAATACAACCAAGAGAAAAATCTAAATTCCCAAAATTCGGTGTCACAAGTGCATGAGCATATACTAGAACAAATACAACACTACTACAACATCTGCCTGAAATAGAAATAGACAAAATATAGTAAATAACTAGAACAGGGACTCTGTGTGTTGCAGATCAAAACAGGAATGCAACTTACCACAAAGTCTCCTTAGCAGCTGCGCCTATGCGCCTAAATGACCATCAAATGTACATGTCTGATTACCTACACAATCAAGGTAGAAGTGTAGTATGAGTACATAAATTAACACGTACCCAGTAAGTATCTAGCTTAACCCCAAAAAAGTAGTGACGAGGGATTGGCATCGACACCTACTAGTTGTCCAACAACTTAAGTACAATAAAAGTAGATAGGTATTAAGCATTGCAAGTAAAATAGTAAAGACAGATATATGTACATAAAAATGATCTTCAATAGATAAGTAAACCCAAAATCCTCGAGTACCGAATATTACCGCGAATGGAATGTATGTTAGGTCAATAACAACTAAAATTTCACGTCTGAAGTCAGATAAAATCATAGATATGCTGAATCCTTATCGAGGCGAACAACCCAATCCCATAAGAGTGATGGTATGACATCCCGTCGTGGCGTGCAGTTCGATTCCATAAGAATAGTGTACTCTGCTGAGGCGAATGGCTCGATCCCATAAGAGTGTGTTATATGATACTGCCATGGCGAACAACCCGATCCCATAAGAGTCTATTCTATAATACCGCCGAGGCGAATGTCCGAATCCTATAAGAGTATGTTATATGATATTGCCGAGGTGAATGGCCCGATCCCATAAGAGTGTATTACATAATACCACCGAGGCAAACTGCCCTATCCCATAAGAGTATTGCTAAGGCATTCAGCCTAATCCCACTAGAATAAGAAACTTTGACGGATCACTGGCCCACTCACGAATATACATATGAGTTATAAAATTTAGAAAATAGTTGGAACGAATACACACAATGTGGAAGAAATACGTAAAAAGTAAGTATAATGTCCACATAAATTAAATAGCTATCAAGTTTCTAAAAATGTAATTAAGGCATTTAAATAGGCAAGAATAAATCAAATAGCACAATTAAAGCGTGACGTGAGTCTAAGTCTACCCGGACATAATTAGCAATTCTAGCATAAGCATAGACACTCATCACCCCATACGTACGTAGCTCCCATAACACGTAGCACATAACAAACATATAACCTATGGTATAACACGTAGCACATAACAAACATAACATGTAGCACATAACAAGGTTAGACAGGAGACTAACCTTGATCCGAAATCCGATAACCGGCTCGAACATCTCTCTAACACCTCAAACCAATTCCAAATAATCCGAAACTAGCCAAAGAACACTCAAACCAATCAAAAATAATACTCAAGAACCTACAATTTATTGTTTAGAAACAATTCTCAACCCCACACAAAAAGTCAACAAAAGTCAACCCGGAGCCCCCACACCCGAATTATATATATTATCAAAAATAAATATACCCATAACTTATATAGTCTTTTTCAATAAAATCATCTAATTTATTCAATGAATTGTGTTACATCTCACGTTTTCGTAAAAGCTTCGTCTTCAGTTAATTGACGTAGACTCAGGGATGAGATCATCTTGACTTTAACGTATTTACGCTATTTATAACAAGTGACAAATAAGTGTTATGAAGGATAATGAGGTACACGAATTAAAGAAAACAAGTTTGGTTGAAAGTGGCCAATTTGGAATAAAACATGGGTCGAACGATAATACCCGATAATTATGAACTAGTACCATGCAAGGTACCATATGACCATGATAGTATAATGTATAAAGTATATATGAAGTATATTAAAAATAAGTAGAATTTTAAGTAATTTGTGATAATTTTTAAATTAGACGGGTAATTGATTAATTACCGGGTAATGGGACATTACCCAGTTAACTAATAAGTGAATAAAACTTAATTAATTATACTCCAAAGACATGTGGCAACACTAGCTTACCACATGAAGTGACTAAGCAATTAAATAACTCATGTGTCTACCTAGGAATCTAGGGGAATTAGCAAGGATATTATCCATTCATTTGGACAAAAAGGAAACCAAAAACGTTAAAAAATCCAAAGGAAAAGATACTGCATTCTCTTGGTCCAAGTCTTAAAAGTGTAAGGATTCAATTTATTCAAAGAACCTCATATTACATTTTGTGATATATCTTGTTTCTTCAAAAAACGTTAGAAGCAGAAGCATGTTCGTTCAAAAATTTTAAGAATCCAATGCAGAATTTCGATTCATAAAGTTCAAAAAAGCAAGAACGAATTTTGTTCAAGGATTTCAATAAAAAAAGCAGAAGCTTAATCCGATTTTTACGATTATAAGTTCGATCCACGAAGGTTTCCAATGGAATACTATACGGAGTTTTCCCTACTCCAGGTATGTTTAGGTCATCCCTTCTTTCTTTTGGCATAGTCCAAATTATACTGAATAAACGAGCAAACACACAGTTTTCATAAATTACTCTATTCATAGAGATACTAGGGGTGTCTATATTCTTGATTCCCCATGAGAATTATTATTATTATTATCTTCTGTTCATGGGTCTCAGAATAATACGCAGTTGAAAAAGTTTATTCGGAAGGAATATTGAGATTATTACGTATTTTTCATGCATTTCACCCATTTATTTATGTGCTTTGACCCATGACCAGATGGCGTTATATATGCGTATATATGTAAATATATGTATATGGGATATGGAAAAAGGTTACGGCGTTATATATGCACCACCACCTGATCGGCTGGTATATGTTGATGATGTTGCCCATAGTGGCCAAGACAATATGATGGGATGCCCTCAGTGGCTTGATGATATTATGTATACCCTTACCTATTCATGACACGACATTTATACGCACGTGCATGACATTATAAATGCTTCAGAATTTACAAAGTTATTCAGATTTAAGGATTTGTTTCTTAATTCCATGTTTCATCTACTAATTTTCATGCCTTACATACTCAGTACATTTTTCGTACTGATACCCTATTTTACGGGGACTGCGTTTCATGCCCGTAGGTGTAGGTAGGCAAGCTGATGGTCCCCCTTCTTAGGATCCTTGATTAGCGAGAGTTGGCGTGTTCCACTTGATCCGGAGCTGTTTTTGATTTTGGTACGATATGTGTATATATATATATATATATATATATATATATATATATATATATATATATATATAGGTATGACGTGGCTTAGTCCCGTCTTTGTACAGTTATGTTTCTGTTAGAAGTCTGTAGACAGTATGTCTAGTTGGGTTGTATGTGGCCTTGTCGCTTTTAGTTTTGGATGTATAATTATCTATAGCAGCCTTGACGGCTCCCCCACTGTATTCTGTATGTATATGTACATATGCCTTGATGGCAGGTTTCCTTCATGTATGTTATTTTCGTAATTCAGCAGATGTTATTCAGGTTCATATCTTAAACACATGCTTATGTGTGTTTGACAGGCAGGACTCAGGCAACCGTCGCAACCCATCAGTTTGGGTTTTGAAAATTGACCCTCAAATCAAGAATTTACCATTTTTCAACTTTGAGGCTCAAAACTCCAATTTCTACCATCCAAATACAGATAAAAATAATATTCAATAGAAATAATCATGGGAAAACATCAAAATAAAGGTTATATATTTACACCCTTTGTTGATACGAGAACAACGCCGCAAACATCACATCAAAAGGAGCTCTAGAACTCAAGATATTCTCAAAATACTAAAATGCTCGGTCTGCCAATTTAAAACACTGCCGAGGTGATTTTTGTTCTTTGCCTTCACGAGACACCTTTACGTTCGCGAAAAGCAATTTTTTCAATTGATTTGTCAGCCCAGAATTCCTTCTTCGCAATTGCAGGACCTCTCTCGCGTTCGCGAAAAATAAAAGTTCGCACTAGAAACCAACAATCTTTCTCGATGCGGAAATGGTCATAATTTTGTCATAAGATCTCGGAAATAGACGATTATTGTTGATATAGTTCTGTAATTACAATACGGATCTAATCATTCAATCTAATCACAAATAAAAGGTCATTTTCTCAGTTTAGTATCCTTTATGTCCAAAGAAACGACGTCGAAATATCAAATAAGAGCGTGACACAAACCAAACCCATCCGAAACTCACTAGATCTAACCAAAACTTGTGAAAAAGTCCAAGATCATCATACAAACCTGTTCAATTTTTTAAATCATGAATCCGAGCTTGTTAAGTCCACTATTTGACCGTGGTCAACTAATTTTCTTGAACTTAACTAGTATGCAACTCAAGTGTTCGAATCACTCTTAAACACCTCGGAATGAAACCAAATTTCACACACAAGTCCAATATGATAACACAAACTTGACCCAAGGCTCGGAATACCAAACATAAATCGATAATAATAAAGACCACTCCAAGTCAATCTTAGCAAATTTAAAGACCTTCAAAATGTAAACTTGTAACAATAAGCATTGAATTGCTCCCGGACTACCCGATACTCAATCCGAACATATGACAAGTCTGAAATCATTTTACGAACCTATTGGAACCTTCAAATCCCAATTCTGAGGTTGTTTACTCAAAAGTCAAACCTTGGTCAACTCTTCCAACTTAAAGCTTCCGAATTGAGAATTATTCTTCCAAATCAACTCTGAACATCTCAAAAATCGAAACTAACCACATACACGAGTCATAATGCATAATGTGAAGCTACTCAAGGTCTCAAACTGCCGAACGACGTGCTAAAGCTCAAAACGACTAGTCAAGTCGCTACATCGGGTTTTTTAATCTCGATTTTTCTCGAGGTTTTCGGTTTTTTATCCAGGTCTTCCGAGGGTTTTATGAGATTGGCCAAAGCTTGAACATCCATGTCTAGTGGCCTCTCTATTGCTTGTCAATATGCCAAACCTCCCATGCTCTCAGCCTTTCTACTCAATACATCGGCCACTATATTGGCCTTCTCGAATGATATAATATGGCAATACCATAGTCTTTCAGCAACTTTACCCATCTCCGCTACCGCAAATTAAGGTCATTCTGCTTGAACATGTGCTAGAGACTCCGACGGTTGGTATAGACCTCACAAAGAATGTCATACAGATAGTGCCTCCAAATCTTCAGCGCGTGATCAATGGCTGCCAACTCTAAGTCATGAACATGGTAATTCTTCACATGAACCTTCAACTACTGAGATGCATAGGCAATCACCCTACCATCCTACATCAATAACACACCAAGCCCAATACGCAATGCATCACAATACATGATGTATGATCCCGAACCTACAGGAAATATAAACACTAGGGTTGTAGTCAATGCAGTCTGGAACTTCTGAAAGCTCAACTCACACTCGTCGGACCATCTAAAAAGAGCACCCTTCTCGGTAAACTTTGTCAGTGGGGCTGATATAGATGAAAACCACTCCACGAACTAGTGCTAATAACCCGCCAAACCCAATAAGCTTCGAATCTCTGTAGATGAAGTAGGTCTAGGCCAGTTCTGAACTGCCTCAATCTTCTTAGGATCCACCTTAATGCCCTCGGAAGATAAAACATGGCCCAAAAAGGCAACCGAGTCCAACCAGAACTCACAGTTTGAAAACTTAGCATATAATTAACGATCCCTTAGAGTCTGAAGTACCATACGCAGATGCTGCTTATGCTCTTCTCGACTTCGGGAGTAAACCAAAATATCATCAATGAAGACGATCACAAAAGAATCTATATACGGTTTGAACACTCAATTTATCAAATCCATAAAGGCCGCTGGAGCATCAGTCAAGCCAAATGACATCACTAAGAACTCATAATGATCATGACGAGTCCGAAAAGCTGTCTTAGGGACATCCGATGCCCTAATCTTCAACTGAAAATAACCAGATCTTAATTCAATCTTGGAAAACACCTTGGCACCTTAAAGCTGATCAAATAAGTCATCAATTCTCGGTAACGTACACTTGTTCTTGATAGTAAACTTATTAAACTGCCGATAATTTGTACACATCCTCATCGTCCTATCTTTTATCTTCACAAAAAATACCGACGTACCCTAATGTGAGACACTAGGTCTAATGAATCCTTACCAAGCAAATCCTGCAACTGCTCCTTCAGTTCTTTCAACTCAACTGGGGCCATATGGTATGGTGTAGTAGAAATGGGCTGAGTGCCTAGAACCAGATCAATGCAGAAATCGATCTCTGTTGGGTGGCATCCCAAAAAATCTCTAGGAAATACCTCTGGGAACTCACGTACAACTGGTACTGAATCCAGGGGATGAACCTCTGCACTAGGATCACGGGTATAGGCCAAATATGCTAGACATCCCTTCTAGACCATATACCTTGCCTTCACATAAAAAATGACTCTGCTAGTAGAATGGCTAGGAGTCCCTCTCTACTCCAATCAAGGATACCCCATGCCTAAGATCACATCAAAGTCCACCATATCAAGAAGTAGAAGCCGATAGAAACCACACACGAGCGATAATCACGATCTACCATAATAGAATATTCCATAGGCGTAGACACAAAAATAGGAGCACTCAAAGAATCACGAGGCATAACCAGATATGATGCAAAATAAGATAACACATATGAATAAGTGGAACCTGGATCAAATAAAACTAGGGCATCCCTATGGCAAACCGGAACAATACCTGTGATGACCACATTAGATGATTCTGCCTCAGGTCTAGCTGGAAATGCATAAAAATGGGGTTGAGCACCACCACTTTGACCTTCGCTTCTCGGACGACCTCTCTCTGTCTGACCTCCACCTCTAATGGACAGATTACCACCTCGGCCTGCCTTACCCCCACCTCTAATTAGCTGAGCGAGCGGTGGGGCAACCTATGCCGAAACATGGCACGAGAACTCTAACGTGGCATGCTGCTCCGTGACCTAGGACAAAACCTTATGACATGTCTCGGATCTCCACAAGTATAACGAGTCCTCGACTTCTATGACTACTCACCTTGAAACTAACCTTATCGACTGAATAACCACCCTAATAACACTAAATTGGGGGTGCACTGACCGGAGCAGAAGGTGTGTTGTAGACTAGCTGCTCAGGATGAGACCCATAAGAACCATAGCTACCCGAAGCACTATGGGATGCCTGAAGCGCTGACTGAATTGGCCTGGGAGGATGGCTTCTACCAAATAAACCCCTGCCTCCAGACGAGGCACCACTGAAACCACTAAAATGACCAGGCCTCTCCACAGATACCGCATCCCTACCCTGACCACGAATCATCTCGATTCGTTTAGAAATCTCTACCACCCGCTAGAAAGGAATACCATCCCCAGTCCCTTTGTCCATCTGTAGCCTGATATCGAAAGTAAGGCCATCACTAAATCTCCTCCCTCTCTCCCTCTCAGTTGGAAGCAAGACAACTGCAATACAAGCTAAATCCATGAATCTGGTCTCATACTGCGTAACATTCATGCTACCATGCTGAAGGTGCTCAAACTGCCTACGATACTTCTCTCTTAGAGTAAAAGGGATGAACTTCTCCAAAAATAGCTATGAAAACTGATCCCAAGTGAGTGGAGGTGATACCGCTAGTCTGGCTTGATCATAGTCCTGCCACCACCTCTTGACGAAGCCATGCATCTGAAATAACGCGAAGTCAACTTCATTAGACTCTACTATACCCATGTTGCGTAACACCTCGTAGAAACGGTCAATGAAATCTAGTGGATCCTTAGAAGGTGTGCCACCAAAGCGAAGAGGAAATAACATTTTGAACTTTTCCAATCTCATCAACCCCTCAAAAGACATCGCGAGCCTCTCCCTGGCCCGTGTAGCAATAATCGGCTGAACTACTCCAACTGGCGGAACTACCGGAGTCTGATATCCGTGAGCCATCTGCTCTATTGTGTAAGTAGTGGGAGAAACACAACATGAAATTGATGCTCGCTAGCCAAAGATAGTATAATTTAATTATCGTCTCCACAAGGATTGGATTTAAATAATGTTCAAGTAATTTTTGGTTTAACGATATTTAGGATGATTAACACTTTGATTGGAATGATTATGAACTAAAATTAACTATTAAAATTAAAGCAATTAACAATTGATCATAAAGAACTAGAGAGTAGAGCAATGAGATATTATCAAGACGAAGAATAAGGGTTTTGACATGATATGTGTAAGACTGCTATCCTGAATTTGACACTGTAATATTTTACTCTTAAGGTTCTATTGATTTTCACGAATTCAACAGGTGATTAGCTTATACTTCCGATTTAGATTCCTCTCTCGATTAAATCTAAATCTTTAAAATAAACTAGTGTGAAGTGCGGTGAAACTTGCAAGAATCTATTGTTAGGAATGATCTAAGTAAAACTTCTAGCAAATATTTCTCAATCTTAATTTAAACAGTAACTCAAAAAGCTCTCTCGATTACTTCAAAGAATCACCAAAATAAACTAAGGCATACGTTGCAATATATTCAATAAGATGTTCCTCTTTCGATTAAACACTATAAAGAATAAAATCACAATAAATATTAAAGTTTCTCCAATAAATTCAAGCAGTTAAATAATAGTCAAATCCATAAACAACAACCAAGTCACCAAATCATATCAAACCCTAAGGTAAACTACTCCATATATATATGAAAAAAGTTATCACAAATAGAGTTAAAGAGTAAGAAAACATTAATCCAATGTTACAATCGCGTATTGAATTGGTAGAAGGAAGATGAAATCTTGTGTCTTGAAGCCTCCAATGCTATCAAAAGCTCTCAAGGTCAAAATCCCCTTCAAAAACATGTTTTTGGTATGTTTATACCTTGTAGGAACGAGCCCGGATGAAAATACCCTCTCTGAGCTGAAGTGAAAAAAGGTGGATGAGAAAATACATTATCGCAGCACACCGGGCGACACACCATGCGCCACATTGGTGGGAAAGTTCAGAGGCCTATTTTTTTCACTCTGCGTGAAATTTACCTTAGCACCCCGATTACCCACGGGGTGATAGTGTATTTTTTCCAGAGTAATTATTTTTTCTCAATTTTTAACATCTATAATGGTCCTCGAACCCTGAACACGATCCTGGCTTAATTACTTGGGCTTTTACTCAAACTTCAAAGCTCTAATTCATCCATTTTAGCTCTAAGCTTGCTTGTCAACTCGAATCACATCCTACAAAATATAACACATAATAAGTACAAGTACTGACAATTAGGCTTGAATAACATCAAACTATAGTAATTAGAGTGCGAAATATGGTTAAAACGTGAGTTCATATCCTACCATCACTCCTTCCCCAGCCTGAGAGACAGTTGGTGCCACACGAAATGCACCGGTCTTGGCCACGCTCTCCATAAGGACCACTAAGAGGACTAGAGCATCCTAAAGTACCAAGGTAACAATAAACTCCTCCGGGACCTGAGCTGGTCAAACTGGCACAGTCTGAACAGGAACCTCCTCCTCTTGCTCGATCTGAGGCTCTGGAATAGGTGTTGTTGCATGTGCTTGAGGCTGAGCTCTTCCCCTGCCTCTGCCTTTGTCTCGACTCGACCTCTACCTCTGGTTGTGGTAGCAACTTGAGGCTCTGGCTTCGGTTCTTGACCCACCGTGGATGGTGTGCGTGTCCTCACCATCTGCGAGAGAACAAAAATGGAATAATTCAAAATTCAGTGATAGAATAAAATCGCACGATAGAGAAAGAAAGAAGTGAAATTTTCCTAAAGCTCTATAGCATCTAAAAGATAAGTACAGACGTTTCCGTACCGATCCTTAGATTCTACTAAACTTGCTCATGACTCATGAGACCTAGGAAACCTAGAGCTCTAGTACCAACTTTCACGACCCAGATTCCCAACCTCGGGGCTGTGATGGAACCTAACATCTACTTACTAGGCAAGCCAACATTATATAACAAATTAACTATTTTGACAATTTAAAACATAGTAATAACATTTATTAACGATAATAAAGCTGTAATACATAAGATAAGCCCATAATATAACACTGTCTAGTCTAATACCAGAAATCTGGAGTCACAAGTACATGAGCAACTAGAATACTACAAGTATGATTTGAACGAAATACAACTATTTGAAATAAAATAAACAATAAAAATAGAAACAATAGGGGACTTCAGGGACTGTGAATACTAGTAGCTCTACCTCAAGTCTCACTGTAGATATGATCTTGGTAGAAGCACCACTAGACACCGCTAGGACCAACACCAAAATCTGCACAAGAAGTGCAGAAGTATAACATGAGTACAACCGACCCAATGTACTCCGTAAGTATCGGGCCTAACTCTGATGAGGTAGTAACGAGGCTATGACAAAACACCTACTAAAATCACGTGCAGATATATGCATAAAGTAATAGAAATAACATGTAGGGAATTTAAAATAATAATGGGGATGGAATATGTAGAGGGGAAGTACGATAATAACGGCAAGTACAAAATCACCAAGTAGCCTTTTTCGAAATAAACAACAATGCAACCGATTAAATCACCAATCCGGAAATCAAATAAAGCAATGAAATCAATAATGGCACGACATCACCCTTCGTGCTTTTACTTTATCCTCACCATGTAATATCATAATTGTAATGGCACGATATCATCCTTCGTGCTATTACTCTCATCCTTACCATATAATAATGATATGATAAATGATCGTGCATGGCATCACCGTTTGTACTTTTACTCACTTCCTCATATGATATGATAAATGATAATTAGCAATCAAGTGCACGGTATCACCCTTCGTGCATTAATCCTCAAAATCTCTCAAATAAATGATATTATACGCAAATAAGGCACGATAACACCCTTCTTGCTTTTCACTCTTCATCACCAAGCAACAACAATAATCCAAGGTACCAATGCAATGTTAGAAGTAAATTTCCCTTCAATCATAGTGTTATGATAAACAAACTCAATTTTCAGTAGATCAACAACTCCAAAATAAACAATAAATACGACGACGAACAATTAAAGAAATAATAATCTAACTAAGGCATGGAATGCATAGTCAATGAAATTACATAGTACAATAAAACAATTTTTACCACATGCTTTAACCCAATGACAACACATATATGCTTGTCACCTTACATATATCCCGTCCCCACACATAATTCACGTAGCAAATAGACCAACAAGTCCTAATTCCCTCAAGTCAAAATTAACCGCGACACTTACCTTACTCAGCAACCAAATCAATGCTCAACCACGAATTTTTCTTTAGACCCAATCAAATCTAGCCAAATATAGTTCAAATAATTTAAAATAAGCTTTAAAAACTACCCACAAGTGAAAAAGATTCAATTTTTAATGAATTTGAAAAGAGTTAACATAAGTCAACCCCGAGCTCGCAAGGTCAAAATCGATATTCAGACCAAAATCCAATTGTCCATTTACCTTCGAGCCTGATTATGTGATTTATTTTGAAATCCGACCTCAATTTTGAGGTCTAAATCTCAATTTTGCAAAATTCCTAAATTCTACCCAAATCCCCAATTTCTTTTATGAAAATCCTAGATTTGATGTTAAAAACTCATGAAAAGTAATGTTAAAAACTCATGAAAGAAAGTGGATTAGAGTTGCTTACCAATGATTTTTAGAAGAAGAAATTCTTGAAAAATCGCCTCTAAAGTGTTTAGGGTTGAGAAATAGTGTAAAATGAGCTAAGTTCCATGTTTGTCATCTTTTACCGAGCTGCAGGTGTCGCATTTGCGATTAATTATTCACAAATGCGAAACACTGGTCGCAAATGCGAACAATATATCAGGTGTACAAATATCGCAAATGTGATAAAAACCCCGCAAATGTGATATGCCCATTGATTGCAAATGCAAGCTAAGCTTCGCATTTGCAAAGCTGCCTGTCCCCAGCCCCTAGTCACAAAAGAGACTCAAAGGTCGCAAATGCGAACTCCCAGAGTTCGCAAATGCGATCTAGTTTTTGCAAATACGAAATACCAACCCACCAGCCCCTTATCGCAAATACGATCATGGAACCGCAAAAACGAGCTCGCAAATAAGAGCCAGATCTCGCAAAAGCAAGATCTGCAAACCTGAGACACCATCAGTTTTGCACCAGCAATTCAAACTTCAACCAAACTCTTCTGTAACACACTTGAAACTCACCTAACCCCTCGGGCCCTAAACCAAACAGGCACACAAGTGTAAAATTATCATACGAACTCGCTCGCGCGATGAAAATACCAAAATAATATCAGAAACCATGAATCGGACACTAAAACACATGAAATTCAAAAGGAAACTAAAGAGTAGTTAGAAACACAACCAAGCATCTGATTCCTACCAAACCACCTCAGAATTTCACCAAATTTTGCAGACAAGTTTCAAATAGCAAGACGGACCTACTCCAAGTCCCAAAACCTAAATCCAAACCCGATAACCATAAATTCAACCTACGGTCAAACCTAAACAATTTGTAAGTATTCAAATTGCCAACTTTCGGTAAAACAAGTCAAATCAACCTACGGACCTCTGAATTCACTTTTAGGTATACACCCAAGTCCAAAATCACAATACGAAATCACTCCGAATTCGTCACGTATTACTTGTGTAAAATCCTGGAACGTTCCCTAATTTTTTAATTTACATTATACTTCAGTAATTTTGAATTGTTATCAGTGCAAAATCTAGGAATAATTCTTGATTTTTAACTTTTTACAAAATCCATGAACAATTCATGATTTTTAAATTCATATTGTACTTTATTAATTTTAATTTTTTATTGTTCCAACTGACCAAGGTGCTGCTTTGTTGATCGTAATATCCTCAATATCCTGATATCAACCACCAACTACTTTATATCAAATTAATTGAGAATCTGAAGAGGGAGAAGCTAACTGATTACCTGTGGTTGAATTTGGCGCAAAAAACAATAGAGAACCTGATTGAGAATTTGGGATGGAGAGGGACTTGAATTTATGTGAATTGGCTTTATGATTCGGCACTTCATTGTAAAGTTGAAAATTCTTCTCGAAAATCTGCAATGGCAGGGAAGAAGAAGCAACACAAAAAAAAGCATAGATTTTAATTTCTCTGCTTAGTTAGGAGTATTTTTGTTCGCCTAGCTACTACATGGCTAAGTCTAATTACCTTTGAAATACTTGCTAAAATCTGATTGTTGGTGTAAAGAGTGGCTAATTGCCAATTTTTTCCCATATATTATTAATTTGCAACATGTTACATTGTGTAGCTCTGTCACGACCCAAAAATCAACTGTCGTGAGGGCGCCTATCGTGGAACTAGGTCAGCCACTACTCAACATCTCAATATAGTAAAAACTTTGAAAATAAAGACGAAAGCAATTAATATTTAAGAAAAGCCTTTTAAACACATAAATATTCGCAAAATACCATCCCAAAACTTGGGTGTCACAGAGTACATGAGCGTTTATACCAGAATATAGTCTACTACAGTGTCTAGGGAATAAAATTGAAACACAGATAGAGATAGTGAAGGAGAGTCAAAGCCTGCGAACGCCATGCAGTTACCTTGATAGTCTCCGGGGTCTGACTCCTCAATCAACAGCCGCCGTGACCAGAAGTGCCTGGATCTGTACACGAGGT
This sequence comes from Nicotiana tabacum, assembly GCF_000715075.1. NCBI lineage: Eukaryota > Viridiplantae > Streptophyta > Magnoliopsida > Solanales > Solanaceae > Nicotiana > Nicotiana tabacum. The sequence goes on along the minus strand of NC_134080.1, from coordinate 73,878,658 downwards.
GCAAGGAATAACGTGAATATAACCAACTCAGTAAGTAACAAGTCCAACCTTGGAGCTAAAAGGTAGTGACGAACTCACCCGGTACAGTTAACAATAGAAATAACAGTGCAGAAATGTAGGCATGTTTTCAAATTTAAATAGATAGCTCAAAACAGTGAAATAGATTAGATCCGAACAATGTGAAGAATATAAATCTTCTATTTCTACATGTCAATACACATGTTGTATGTGATGCACCATATTATCAACCTCATATGCTCACACTCTCAAATGCTCAACCAGTCGGTACTGTATATGACCAATTCGGCCCAGGGAAGATCCATCTCGGAATATCTACATCATTGATCATAAGTCACCCAGTACCGAGGAAGGCTAATCCAACCCTGTGGAGAATATCCATCTCTAGGTATCAAGTCCTTCGGACAATATCCATGTCCAGTGAAGATCGCCTACCATCAACACCCCACACTTAAACCATTGCTCTTCCTCGAGCAATCAAACTAAACTTTTGTAAAGACACGACATTTTTAAACAATTCTCCTAACTCATCATACCAAGAATATTTAAAATAGCCTAAGCACAATAGTGTAACATCTTCTCCTCAAGATTTGATTCAAAAGTACCACGCATTATTCACAACCCGCTCAATTACTCTAACATAGAGGTCAACGACATTACTTTCCTTCACAAATCAAGTGCCCTCACATAACAATCGAGAGTAGTTCCACACACAGTAGAATTTAAGAACAAGTAGGAACTCAAGATAGAAAGAATTAGCGCAATCTCAGAAACATTATTCATATGCCATATCATATGCCATAAAAGATGAAACATAGGCTTCCCTATAGTGTACTACTCTACTAATTGAGCTCATTCAGTCAAGGATCAAATGGGACTTTAATTGGTTGTAACGTAGGCTGCAGTACGGGTAGGATACATTTAGATATAAGAGTGACTACACCTCCCTAAGTACTTTTATCCATACAATTAAACGTTCAAAACCCCACACTTATGTCAAACCATAACTCTACCTTCACATCACTATACATTAACTCCCTACTTCTTTAAGCACAATTACATCAAGATATACCACTTATCAAAGAATATTTTTTCACAACAAAACAACTATCATTTTTCTTCTTTTTAAATTCAAGTGGCTCTTATTTTTTTTCAAAACAGTGCACCTTTCTCCTTATTTCAATAGTTCCACTTAAAAGCCAAACCAACACCCCACACTTCAACTTTACAAAGTTCATAACAAATTCAAGTGCTCATGAGAGGTAAAAGGTTCCAATAGATGGTCAATTCAAACAAATGGGTAAGGCTTGTAATGTGGTTGCCAAAGAAATAGGATTACATGCTAAAAAGGGTTAGCTAAGATACATAATAATTAGGTGGGTAAACATATATCAGGCTCAACAAAGAAATGCCTATATCACTTCCAAGTCTGAATAAACTACTATTTCGCTTTTCAAACACATGGGAAAAGTTCTAGACATCAAATGCAATGCACAGTACACAAAACCTCACACGCACATGGCACATAACTCACTCCGAATTAGACTTATCACGGCATTCGAGTCAAAGAAGTTAAGCATAGTTCATATCATACTATTTAAGGTATTATACAAGAGTCAAAAACTGAGCTTAAGCATCACAACAAAATCACTCATTATTCTCAAGGCATAATAAATTCAAGAGATACTTCTTCAATTCAAAACATAACACAAGGTTCCCTACTCGGTAATAAAATTAAAAACTAACTACACCCGGTTCAAACAAAACCCTTGGAAAAGAACCGCAGCACAAAGAAAAACCAAGGAGGAATCATTACACTACCTAACAAAAGAAAATCTTTTTTTCTTTTTCCTTCGACTTTAATCCCTCAAGAAACCTGTCGATATGATATACATCGTCAGGAAACGTCAAAAATTTTAAAATTTTTATGTTTACTTTTTCAATTTTTTCTATCTCTAACTACTCAAACTAACAAAAGTAAAACTAAAACTAACATACATACAAATATATTACCCACCCCACACTTTAAGTTGTGACATGTCCCATGACACATATTTAAAAAGCATAAGGTAGAAGAAACTTCCTTGAATATCTAGTCGGGGTCTGAGTCGAAGTCGGGCTCCATTCTTCGCACCCGAACTAATGCACACATCCATGCAGACAACTTCTTCTCAGCTTTCTCGGGATGCACCCCACACTTATCTTTTTCACTCACTACAGCCTACTCTTTCGAACCCTTCACTTTCCACTCAACACTTGTAGCTGTCTTCTCCTTTTCCACCCCCGTTTCTATATCCATCTTAAAAGTTACAGTCTCTTCACCTACTTTAAGCATGAGTTTTTCTCGTGTGTATATAATATTGCTCTACCCATTGCTAAGAATGGTCTTCCTAGAATGAGAGGGACCTCCTTATTCTCCTCCATCTTTACCACTATAAAATATATAGGAAATACAAACTTATCCACCCAAACTAAGACATCTTCAACTATCCACTCAGGTATTAGAGTCTTTTGGTCTGCCAGCTGCAAAGATATTGGTGCAGACCTTATCTCTTCGATCTCATTTTTCAGTTTCCTATAAATAGAAAGAGGCATCAAATTAATTGAGCCACTAGAATCACATAAAGATTTATCAAAATTAATAGTGCCTAAAGAGCAAGGTATAGTAAAACTCCCTGAATCTCCACACTTTTGTGAGAGTTTATTTCGTGATATCGCATTGTAATGCTCTCTGAGCTTGACCACTAAGGTTTGCTCTATTTTCCTCTTCTTTGTCAGGATCTCCTTCAAGAATTTAGCATATGCTGGTATTTGTGAGAGCACTTCTGTGAATGGTAAATTCACATTAACCTGTTTTAGCATATCCAGAAATATCTCAAACTACTTGTCCATCTTTTCTCTATATAGCTTTTGGGGAAAAGGTAGAGCAGGCATATGCTCGCTCACATCATATTCCTCCCTTCTCGAAGTTTCACCCTTCTTCTTTTTGTCAGCTCCTTTCTTGCCTTTCTTCTTCTTATCAACTTCACTTTTCAGTTGCTCCCCACTTTCTTTTTCAAGTTCTACATCTTTTTGGGCTGGGGTGGGATCTTTCAACACTTGCCCACTTCTCAAGGTTACAATATTCACTGTTTCTTTGGGATTTCTCTCAGTATCAGCGGACAGAGTACCTGAGACTCTCTCAGATAATATTGTTGCAATCTATCCCACTTGCTTCTCTAGATTATGAATTGCTGCCCCTTGTACTTCAAATCTTTTATCAGTTTTCACAATAAAGGCCTTCATGATATCTTCTAGACCAGGGTGATTAGGATGTTGAAGCTGAAACTGTGGCCTCTGGTGATTCACAAAACAAGGAGCTCCTTATCCCTAGAATTGGGGTTGTTTTGTTGCCATGCATTTGCAGTACCCAAAGGTGAACTCCATGAAAAATCGGGGTGCTTCTGTCCCATTACATTAAAGTTATAATTTCCCACAATATTCACTTCCTCATTTGAGGTTTGATACTCATGAGTCGGGTGTCCTCTTCCACATATGTCACAAGCTGCATGAGGTTCACTATGTATGGTGGCTAAGGTTAGCTTTCGTATTTCTTTGGCCATAGCATCAAGTTGTACCTGCATAGAAGTATTAGCATCAACTTGGTGCAAACCAGTTGATCTTCTTCTTTTAGCGCTCTCAGAGGGCCACTGATTTGCATCTTCATATATCTTATCAAGAATTGTAACTATATCCTTAAACCTCTTCCATGCTTTAAAAACAGTGTCGGTCTCTTTCTGGCAGAAGTTATGGATTTCTCTTTTAAACTTGCTCGGTTTAGCTGATGAGAAACATTTATCAAAAACATTTATGGTCATCTCATCCCATGTTCTAATCGATCTATTGGGTAAGCTTCAAAGCTACTACTTTGCATCATCTTTGAATGTAAAGAGGAATGCCCTTAAGTATAATGCATCTTGTGACACTCTATTGTATTGAAAGGTGTTCATAATCTCCTCGAAGTCCATCAGATGCTTGTTAGGATCTTTGTTCATATTTCCCCTGAAAACACAACAGTTTTGAAGGGTTTGAAGCAACCCTTGCTTCAACTCAAAATTGTTAGCTGCAATTGGAGGTGGTCTCACACTTGATAATCCTTGGTTGTAGACCGGTCTAGCATAATCGCCAAGTGGTCTCCCAGGCATGGGAGCTATATTTATGAACTGGTCGGCAACCAAAGGTTGATTTTGAGCAATTCTCCAAGCCCTCTCTTCTTTATAGATGATCTGTGCATCTTTGATACTGCTTTCTCAGCAACCCGTACAATGTTTTCTTGTTGTTGGGCTGCCTCTCTTGCAGCCAAATCTACATTATCATCATCGTCTCCCGCCATAGTTCCTTTGGTTGAGGATTTCCCAACCTTCTCTAAAGTCTCAGGGAGATTTCTTTCCTTCCTCAGCTGTCGTAGTTGTTTTTCTATCTCCGGTTCGTATGGTAGCACTTCTTTACCAAAAGATCAAGTCATGTACCACTCTTACCTGTATCCTTTGCACAGTCAAAGATCACCAACCGTAAACAGGGAAAATTTAAATAAATAAAACATAAAAAATTCCTGAAGTATCACTACAAACTATTTTAAACACTATTTATTGCCAATCCCCAGCAACAACACCAAAATTTGATGAACGCAAAACACCACTTAAATTATGCTCGCTAATCAAATAAAGTATAGTAAATCGTATCTATAGGGATTGGAGTTAAACAGCATTATCATAGTTTCTAGCTTGATTGCTCCAAGATGATCAACAGTTGAGATTTATGTGATTTATACTAAAATTAACTAAGAATCTAGAGCTAATTGACTAATGACAATCGAAGAAATGAATAAGCAAGAAAGATATCAATGGGAGAAGATAGGGTTTTGATAGGATAGGTGCAAGATAATTGTCTAGGATTTAACTTTAGATAATTCACTTCTATTGTTCAAGTGAATCTCTCGAATTAACTTAATTATTAGTTCAATTGTTTTTATGAGTATATTGATAGTACTAATATAGTGTCTCTTGTTTCCTCTTCGAGCCGAGGGTCTCTTGGAAATAGCCTCTCTGCCCCTCGGGGTAGAGGTAAGGTCTGCGTATATATTACCCTCCCTAGACCCCACTTGTGGGATTACACTGGGTTGTTGTTGTTGTTGTTGTTGTTGTTGTATTAGTTCAATTGTTTAGTAGAAACTCTTCACTCGATTAAGTCTCAACCTCACAAGATGAACCAATTTAAGCTATGTGAAGATATGAAAGAATGCTTAGTGGATTGGTCTTTAGGAGAACCGCTTTCGATTATCCTCCTAACTAGGTTTAATCAATGATTCAACTAGCCTCTTTCGATTACTAAGAAGAATTAATGAACTTAACCAACAATATAATGCAGAGATATCACAAGTTATGCCTCTCTCGATTACATGAACATACGATTAAATTATCCAAAAATGCTTCAATACATAAAACTAGAGTTATAATCCACAAACAAATATCAATACAGCAAATCCATCAAACCCTAAAGAGAACTACTCCATAGATATGGAGTAATTCATAAAAAATATAATAAAGATGTAGGAAAACATAAATTCAATCCAAACTCGGGTCCTGAGTGAGGAAGGAATGATGAAATCCTTGTGCGTTGCTCCTCCAACTCTTCCTTAGCCTCCTTAGGTCTAAAGTATGTCAAAAGTCCAGAAAATAACGTTTTTCCATGTATTTATTTCAAGTAAGGTCAGGCCTAGATGAAACCACCTTATCCTAATCGAAATAGGACATTGGCTCTGTAAAAATTGCATAGGTTCATCGAATGGGGCATTAGTGGGGAAATCAAGAGAGCTAACAATCTGTCAGGCAGCAGGAAATGGGCAGCCACGGCGCCCCACGCGATGCGGCTGTGGAGTTTCGTTAGAGTACGTCTTTTTCCTTGCTTTTTGATATCCAGATATGGTTCTCGACCCCCGAACGCAATCCCAGATTAATCCCTTGGGCTTTTACTCAGATTTCAAAGCTCTAATTAGCTCGAATTAGCTCCGTAATATCTACATCACTCAGAATCACTTCTAAATGGCATACAACACATAATAAGTACAAAACACTAGCTATTAAAGCTCAAACACAATAAAAGTGCAATGAATTAGAGTAAAATAAGTGACTAAAACACGAGATTATAGCCTATAGCCATCCCGAAATCGGTTAATCCTCCTGAGCCCACGCTCTCCCACCAGTCGAAAGCGTCTGCTCTTTCATATCAACATCAAATGAAGGTCCAGCGATGCATCCAAAACTCGAAGTCATATTACATCCCAAGAAAACTCTTTGTATCACATTCAAACTTCTGAAGCACAAAGCCGTCATCTCGAATGACATACACAGATTTAGTCCCTTGTTTAACATGGCCAAAATCGCTCCAAGCTTTTTGAAGCATGTGGCCATTCTACCGTTAAATCCATACGATACACCAACATTCTCACTCTGAGTTAACCATCTTTCAAAGCAAACTACTCGACCTCTAGAAATTCAACCTCTGCGAGACACCTCCCACCATGTCCTTCCTCATCTTTCGCTGCCCAAATACTTCCTCAAATCATAATCCATCTTTGTAGCACCCGAACGGATAAATTTCCACCAACTCTGAGCCTCCATAAAGATCATCACTCTCGAACCATTCAACAGCAGAAGCATCGATCCGACCCCGAAGCCTCCACACATCACCATCTCTGATAACTACCTCTTAGGTATCATTCCACAACACCCTGCCCCGAAAGCAAACCGAAGAAGACCATCACACCGACGAGCCTCAAAACATTCAAACAAAGACGATGACACCACAATGTTAACAAGAGTTCCACTAAATTAGGAAATATCCAATCTCGCGACTCCATCAACCAACGCTTGAACATATATAGTCTAATTGCTTCTCCTCCACTGGAATCAAATGTCGAATCTCCCAATCTTGAACCGACTAATCCTTATCCCGAATCATTCATTTCCACGACACATAAGTAAGCATCCTACAATTCATACCGGCACTATGCGATAACAACCCATGAACATCACAATACACTGTGCATAGCCTCTAAACCGTAGGCAACATCAATACAAGGCTGAAACGACAGAACACTCCTCCATAATGCGACAATAATAGTCCACCTACATACTCAAGGAAAAATATCATGCACCGCATCTGTAGCATTTTCACAACTCGTCGGGGCCCAATTGATAAAAAGTGTCTGACTTCGTATACGAGTGAGCGGGAAGGAACCGAAGGCATAAGCTTCAACGAAATCATATCGCACGATGAGGAATCAAGGAAGGGAAGTTCTCCTAACAACCATGTAGCCTCTCAAAGATAAGTATAGACGTCTCTATGCCGATCCGCAAGAATCTACTAGACTTGATTATGACTCGTGGGACTTAAGTGAACCTAGTGCTCTGATACCAAGCTGTCACGACCCAATTCTCACTATAGGTCGTGATGGCGCCCAACCTCGCTGTTAGGCAAGCCAACAGTGAACTACCAACTTAATTATTTATTTATTATTTTCAAAGTCATGAATTTTAGTAGATAGAGAAATTAATGCATTAAAATCATGAAAACTTACAGTTTGAATAGAATAGATAATAAAAGTGTGTAAATGCTAAGAAAAAACACAACAACTTCTAGAACATCCCAAAACCTGGAGTCACAATGAGCGTCTACTAAAGAGTGCAATAATAATAGAACATTTGTGTGAAATATAAAATAGATAGGATAAAGTAAACAAATAATATGAAGACTCTATGGGCTGCGGTGCGTACCATAGAAAGAGGCTCATCATAAAGTCCCCTCAGCAGTTACGCCTACACGCCAATATGGCCATCAAATAAACTAGTCAGATCCTACACATTTAGTGCAGAAGTATAGCATGAGTACGTAAATCAACGCGTGCCCAATAAGTATCTAGCCTAATCCTAGAGAACTACTGAAGAGGGATAGACATCGATACTTACTAGTGGTCCAATTAAATAATATAATAGATTATAAACAGGTATGTAGACATGTAGTTTTTTACCCTCCCCAAGATTTTATATATTTTAGCATTTAAATACTTAGTTTAAGTCTAATATAGTTATTTCAACTAGCTTTGACTCTTCTAATTTATTTTATCTCAAAAAATAAAAATTACAAAAAAAAAATAGTTTCGTTTATGTTTTGTAGTCATACTATTTTACTAGGATTCTTATTTTTAGTATAATCTTTGAAAATACAAAAAATAATTGCTAATTTTATCCCCATTTTGGTACATAAGCTAAGTTTAAATAGTAAGTTTATAGATTTAAACTTCTTAGAAAATAGAAAGAATTAAGCTTGGGCTTATTGATTTGTCTTTTTTTAATTTAAGTACTCATCTAGCCCAATTTTGAGCCCAAATTCGGATAGCCCATTTCCCTTAACCCTAAGCCCCTTCCCATAAATACATAGAAAAAGCTAAAGAAAAGAGGGGAACAAAAAATAAATAAAAAAACCCTAGGAGACCTAAACCCTAGACCCCTAGACCTTAGAAGATCCGTCGTTTTTCACCAATTTTAGACCCCTCCACGCTGAAGCTTCGTCTTCTTCATCCCCCTCCCTCCAAACGCCAATAGTGGCACACCCTAAGCAGCCATTAGACCTAGACCGAAGAGCTAGAAGCCGTTTTTTTACAACCAACCCCCCAGTGGTGACCCTAACTTTCTTCTTCATGGAAACAACGAAATCCCTAACCTAGCTAACACAAAAACAAAATCTGAAGAAGCAGTCGCTAAACATAAGAGACAACCCTACCCCATCAGAATTGGAGCTCCATTCTTCTTCAGCCGTTGAATGAACAGACCCAAAATTGCCTGCCCTGCATCTTCAACCTTTACTCACAACACAAATCAGCCGTTTCAGATCGAGCCTAGACCTCTCTTGTTCTCTTGGACATTTGAAGACTTAAGCTTCTTCTTGAATAAACAAAAAAAGCAGCAACTTAAGACCCTAGGTAATAGTAACGGCAGAAAGGGAATTCTAACGAAAAATACAGTGCATCCTTTTCGTTCTTTGAGTTAAACACACGCACAAAAATGAAGAAGAGTGGAAAATGAGATGAGAAAAAATTTGAGGTTCGTTGCGGTTTCCGGCGAAGTGGACTTCACTGTTGGAATCGTTTGAGCTTCATCCTAGTCCGTGTTGGCCTCGATTTGGTTCATCTTAGTTAATTCATTGTTTAATATGGTAAGTTTTAAACCCTTTGTATTATGTTTTTATTTGAATGATTGAAACTGTTGGTTCCTTGTTTAATTCATGTGAATCTATTTCATGACCTAAAATTAGACCATGACCAAATATTCTAAGACTCCTACGAATTAGCAATACTTAGGAGTAATCCATTTGTCCCAGCCCGATTCAGTAATGTTTGTCTTTGGTTATTATTTTGTGAGATGAGAATTCATTTTATAAGTACGGATTGTTATACTTGGGTCTCACGAATTAAAATTTGCTTTCACCAATCTGCAACAAATGACAAACACACTGGCGTAATATTTTGATTTTTGGTGGTTCGTATCGAGAAGAATTACAGTGCTCTTAGCCACACGAGTACGATTTAAAAATGTATATTCGTAGCTTGCTTTAGGCGCGATCAATAATAAATTATCACGACTACGGGTACTATTCCCGTGACATAGTTGCGATACACAATTTCCAAATTCGGGTGTACATTTTATGTGACATGACTTTAATTTCCAATAATGTTTAATAATTAAATATGTCGTGAACCGTGGGTGCATTTCATGTAGCATGGTTTACGATGTGTTTTCAAAAGTAAAAAAGTGTACGGTGATCATGAATTTTTCTAAAAACGTTAAAGCGGTTAGAAAGCTAAAAATGCACATAAGTTTAAAATGTGTAATTAATCAGATAATTAGGCCAATAATAATAGTTGAGCGACCGTGCTAGAACCACAGAACCCGAAAATACCTAAAACTTTCTCCCGGGTTAACAGAATTCCTTACCCGGATTTCTACGTTCGCAGACCATAAATAAGAGTCATCTTTCCTCGATTCGGGATTTAAACCGGTGACTTGGGACACCATAAATTATCCCGGTGACTTGGGACACCATAAATTATCCCAAGTGGAAAATCTAATTTTGAATAAATAATTCTGTTTCGGTTATTGTCACTTTAATTGAAAAAACTCTCTTATACCCCTTCACGGGTGTAGTAAAAAGGAGGTGTGACAGCTCTGGCGACTCTGCTGGGGAAAAGAACCCAGAACCTCTGGTTCAGGGTTCAGAATTCGAGCTTAGAATAACTATTATAGTTGGCTTTTATTTATTATCTGATTTTTATATGTTTGAGCCTAATGTGCTAATTGTTGCTTTTTACCGCTTTGATATTGTTTGGACTTTATATAAATTGTTACGAAACCCTCTTCTCTCTGAGTCTTCTAAATCATCTGGGATGTGTGCACTTCGTGTGACTTCTTTTCTGTTAGAGTCATATCCCAATTTTAGAATGAGGTTCGGACAAGTTGCAAAGCCGGTGAAGCTTTTGTATTCCCGGTACGCTGCCCCCCTCCCCGGCTCGAGCTGTTCGCTCGGGTAAGCCACGTCTAGAACAAATACACCCAGGTTTTAAACTTAAAATAACATAAATTCATGTCGGATCCCTAGTAGGAACATTTGTTTGCATCACGTGCATTTGACTTAGGGGACTCAACACAGGGGTTGGGTTCGTCTAGGATAAGTGTACCCAAAAATAAAAGACCATCCTAATGTGCTACATGTTGCAATCTTCAAGGGTAAAAGGGTCATTTGGCGGACCAATGATGGTTGAAGGTAAATGAGAAAGAAAAGAGGGTTAAGTTTAAAAACAAAGAAAGTAGGTTTCAGTTATGTTTTTCTTTCACATTTTTTTAAAGAAGAAGACAAAAAAAAGGAAAATGAAAAATCCAAAAAAATATTTTGCACTTTCCCATCATTTTCAAAAAAAAAAAAGACAAAACAAAAAAAAATATGTTTTCTCTAAATTAGTTATTTTTTTAATTCTCGCTCGTATCCAGTCTTTCTGAATTATGCAAACCTGATTCTCGTCTCTCGGGGCGGGATATGTAGGCAACCCACGTAGGGTCTTCCTCCTCTTCTTAGTGAGTCTTAGGTTATTGGCTTTGAGGTCGTAGCCAAATCTTGTGTCTTGCCACTTTTGGCCACATCGGTCATTTTGCAAAATATGGCTATTTTTGCAAAGTTGTTTGTTTAATTGTGTCTGGAGAGTCTTCAATCCACAATTAGGTGTCTCTTTACTTAAAGGTCTGTCCTTGTCGAATTTGCATATCTAGCCGTTTTTGGCACATCGGTCGTTCTTGCAAAATGGGATCATTTTTGCAAAAGTAGTTCAATTAGCCCATGTTTTAGAGTTCTAAGTCCACAACAAAATGTTCTCTCTTTTTATGGTCCGTTGTGTTGAATTTCCATGCTTAGCCATTTTTGTCCACATAGACCATTTCTATAAAATGAGTTATTTTGGCAAAGTAATTTTTCCATGTCTTAGAGGTCACTTTTGTCGTGTTTGCACTTCTAGCCACCTTTTGGCCACACAAGCCGTTTTGCAAAAATAGCCTCAATCATGTCTTGCATGTGTCCTATAGAGAGCGTTATTGTCTCACATAGTGTGCTAAATCCTTAACTCTATTTGGTTTTAGTTTTCTTATATAAGTGTGGATCTACTTACCGGAGTTTGACCATGACACCCCACGACCATCTGGTCAGGACCGGTGCATCCAGGAGTTGCTTAAGGAGATTTTTTATGTTTTGAGTTTGTTTCTTTTTATGTTATCTTGTACTTTATAGTCATGTCCAGTAGCACTGATTCTTTTAGTTGGAGTCAGAGTTTGTCATAGTCTAGTAGGTTTGTCGAGTCTTTTGTTATTGTGTTTCCTATTTTGTATTTGAAAAAGAAGTGTTATAAGTCAAAAGTCCAAAAAAAAAAAGAAAAAGAGTTTTTGCATTTTTATATTTCCGTTAGATGATTTCTTTGGAATACTAATTCTAGAAATTAAAAAAAATTGAGGTGGTTTTCCTTCAGGAAATTAATATTTAGGACTCAATAAAAATTGCTTTTCTATTTCCTTTAGTATATTGAGATTAAAAATTCAAACAAACAAAAAAAGGAGAATTTTCTTTTAATACCTCTTTAGAAGTTTTCATTAAGATATTAATTCCAAAAATCCAAAAAGATTTTCTTTTAAGGTTCTTCTTTGGGAAATATATAAAAAAAAACAAAAAATGTATTCTTTTTATTTTCACTAGAACTTTAGGACCTTGTACATAAAAAAAACATACTTTATATTTTGTTTATCATTAAAGTTTCTTCCTTAGGTATCAATAATGGAAATCCATAAACATTTTTTAGCTTGTTCGTTTCTCGTTTCGAAATCTTTCTTCGGGGATATCAATTGAAAATTTAAAATATTTTTCTTTGGTTTATTCTTTAGATTTCCTTCCTAGAAAAAAAATAATCAAAAATTATTTTTCTCTTCTAGGGTTTTTTTTTCCTTAATAATTTCCCATAGAGTATTTGTTTCAAAAGAAAAAAGAGAAAAAAAAAAGATATGCTCGTTAAGCTTGAGTTTTGAATAGGTTATAGAACATTAAGTCTAGAAAATTCAAAAAACAAAAGGGATTTGCTTCTTTTATTTCTCTTTTCTCATCAGAGTAGTCATTAAGGTAAAAAAAGAAAAGAAAAAAAAGGGAAAAAGAAAAAGAGAACGTTAGTTTATTTACTTTATTCCTGATCTTCCCGAACTATGCAAAGATCTGATTCATGCGGTATCATGATATGTAGGCAACCTACATAGGGTTCGATCGAATTTTTTTATTAAAAGAAAAAGGAAAAAAAGAAAGAAAAAAAAAGAAAAACAAAAGGAGATGAAATTATGAGATGTGAGAAATAAGAGGAAAGAAAGCGATAAGCAAAAGAAAAAAGGAGAAAGGAAATAAAAAACCAAGCAGTGCTAGAAAAGAAGAAAAAAGAGAAGATTCAAACGGACAAATTGGGATGATGCCAAGTGACCTTGTGACCCTCGAAGTCTTTCTTGAACCGTTAATTGTTGCTAGGTGCATTGCACGCAGTGTGATATTTTTAGTTGTTAAATGCCCTAACGCTAACTTGATGACCTCATTTTGTTCCTTTTTGTTATCTTCATTAAGCAGAAGGGTGGTCGATTTGTGGTTCTTAAGGTAACTCATTCATACAATACAAGGTCAAAGAGCAAGGTAGGCATGGCTGGCAAAGAGTTGGGCACAGGGGTCATTGATCCGTCTAAGGGAATTGTTGAATCAGAATCTGAGTTGAAAGAAGAGGTCTTAAGGTTGAATGGACAGATGGCCGAAATATTCCAGGCCTGGATTAGTGGGCGTCCTCCACCATTAGTTCCCGCTAATTACACTGAAAGCCTTGTCACCATTCCGCCATTGTCACAAATCCAGCTCCTACTGTTGCCGATGTCTACCTGCAACCTTTTCACACTCCACCCGCCAAAACCACCTCATATCCCGCTCCTTTGGCCACTCATGCTTTTGCAGCTCCTCCACCAGCTATTTTTCCTCGATCCTCCAACGAGACTGTGTTCAAAGTCCCCGATGCCCAACACTGTGCTCCAGAACTAACTTTAAGGTCTCGGTTCCATCCTCTCACGCTTCTCATTTTGAGCCTCCCGGTGAAATTGAAAAGCTTGTTAAGACAATGGAGCAAGATGAGATAACTAGGAAGGTGAAAATCTTAGAGCAGTCTTTAGGACACATGCAAGGGATAGGGAGCAAGATAAGCGTGTCTTACAAAGACTTATGCTTGTTTCCCGATATCCAACTATCTGCGGGGTTTAAAATGCCAAAGTTTAATTTGTATGATGGGCGTGGAGATCCAGTAGCCCATCAGAGGGGTTATTGCAGTGAAATGAGAAGTATTTGCGGGAAAGATGAATTATTGATGGCATATTTCAGTGAGAATTTAACTGGGGCAGCCTTGGAATGTCATACTCGTCAAGATGTCAGTAAGTGGCATACATAGAGTGACATGATTCAAGATTTTATTTGGCACTGTCAGCACAATGAAGACATTATCCCGGGCCGCTCCTCCCTATCTCGAATGGAAAAGAAACCCAAAGAAAGTTTTAGGGATTTTTGGTTCAGATGAAACGAACAACTTGCTCGGGTCAGTCCTCCGATTAATAGAAAAGATGTTGCTGAGCCTCGCCAACGACAGGATCCAGTGGACATTCCTTCTAAATGCTTTCAGCCTCAATACCGACCCCATGAACATCCCCAAGCTCCACATAATCCACCCCAATATTATCCTTCGAACAACATCTGGCCATCTGTCCAACCACTAGGTCATTCCTTAGGGCGAGCACCAGCATCCCAAAATTCTCGTGCGCCTTCACAACATTTCCGAGAATCCAACAACCCTAGAAAGCTGGGGCATGGAGGGAAACAAAGGCAAAAATATAATTTCACACCCATTGGAGAATCCTACACAAACTTGTTTGAAAAGTTAAAACATTGATTGAGTCGCTCCTCGGCTATACGTCGGACCCATATGCAAAAGGATTTGATCCTACTATACGGTACATGTACCACTCTAATGTCCAGGGGCATAGCATTGAAGATTGTCATGCTTTGAAAAGGGAAATGGAAATAATGATTCAAGAAGGAATAATTGTGGTCCAAGGTAGTTATATCCCAAGTGTCATACATAATCCTCTAAAGGTACATGACAACGCACAGATTGTTGAGATAGTTTGTAATGACAAAGGGTTGGTCAAAGGAGTCAATGAGCCACTTGGTGAAGTTAATGATATTGAAATTGGTAATGGTCTTGGTAATATTAATATGGAACTCAGTGGCTAAGATGTCGAGCTTGGTAATTGGAAAGACGTTCCTTTCTTGGCTAGCCAGGAAGGAGTCTTGGTGGTTCATTTTGTTGTCATTTCTGTTGTTCGGGTTATTTCAGGGTTGCAATCCGGATATTGTCTTGTGACTCAAACCCTTCTATCCTTTTTATTTTGCCTAGTTCCTTTAGTCGTAGTAACTCATTTAGCGTTATCTAGGTTTGTTCCAAGGTTGTACCCCAGTTTATTTTGCTTGTCTTGTTGTTCAAACGTTTTCACCGTCTGTCTAATGCAATTTTCTATTTTCTGTTATTTCTAGTCATTTTTGTGTAGTTCTCTTTTCCTTTTATAGTTCTTTTCCTGCTAACCCTAGTGATATGATATGCACGCATAATTCTAGACCTGATCTTAAATGTTATTTTAATCATGAAGCAATGAAACAATTTTGAAGATGATAGGGGTACTTAAGGGAAATAAGTACAGATTTGGACATTTTGAGATCATTTGAAGCCCGAACCATGTGAAACTGGAGCAGATAATTTGGAAAGTTAATAGGACGACACGAAATTGTGACAAGAGAGTGTGTCCCAACAATTTGAAGAAAACAACTTTGAGTTCAAGTGCATCTCAAGTTACAGGATAAAGTGAAGGGATTTTTCTCCAAGTAGACAGAGGGTATCCATTGTGAAGAAGAAATTACCCAACGAGAGTTCTGTACTTGACATGGCACTAACAAAAATGGAAGGCATATCAGTGTTATCAATGTCGAAGCTGCAAAAGAAATATTGTGCATGATCTTCTTTTTTATTCTCAAGTTGCATGTGTTATACTTGGTATTCTTAGAGATTGGTGCCCTCTTTCAGCTATCTAAACACTTTATACCATTTGGTACCCTTTTGAGCTTGTACGGATTTCTTTGACTTCCCCTCTTTTGGAATCAAGTTAGAGTCATACAAAAAAAAAGTTCATGTCCACATAAGTTTATTTTAGAAAGTTCATTCCAAAAAAAAAGAGAAAAAAATAAAAAAAAAAGGAAAAAGAAAAAGAAAATAAAAGAAAATAGCAACAAAAAGTAGTCGTGTGAACTACGTTTGACCTGATTCTTGTCACCACAAGATACGTAGGCAGCCTTACGGTTCGGTCATACAAATAAAATATTTCATAATCCCACAAAGTCGAGAGTGGGGTAGTCTTTCTTAGTAACTCCATAAAAAAACAGAATCAAGTTCTCTTGTTTTAGAAATTGGGGCAAAGTTTTGAAGTGGATTCTAAAAGTTGTAAATAAATTAACCATGTTATCTTAGTTATTTTGGATCTTTATGACATCCTTTCTTTCTAACCCTGTCCAAAAGCCACATTACAGTCCAAAAAGACCTCCCAGATAATCTTTGAGGGTGCTGAGTTTAGACATGCTAAGAGTATATGATGTTTTTACCATAGTTAATGCCTTGTCATCTGCAGAATCAGAGGAAATAAGAAGAAAAGAACAAAATGAGAGAGTCTTATTGATGAAAACCTTCACAGGCACCATAAGGCGATGGTGAGTTGAGAGAAAGAACAAAATGAGAGATGCTTGATGGTGAAAACCCTTCGGGCACTACAAGTTGAATAAGGATCGTGAATCAGATTACATAATCGGAGCATTGAAGCCCAGTTTCATTGTTTAGGGGTATAACAAGAGTTAAACATCAGACTTGCTTGACAGATGAGGCCACTTAATCCAAATGTGCATGTCATGGTCATTAGAGTTAGTATCCATATCTGATAAGTTTCTACTTTGTAGTTTTCTTGTTAGGAATCATCTCTTTCCATCGTCCTTTACTCTGTTCCTTTTGTCTTGTTTACTTCTTCTTCCTAGAGTCTGTTTGGTCAGAACAAGTGAGAAATGACTTCAAAATCTGCCATCAGTTTTCCAATTGCACAAAACGAAATCTAGCTAGCACATCAAAGTGGCATACGTCAGGAAAGAACATTATGCGCACTGAGTTGGTAACAATCAACGTGCTTTGGGATTCATGTGAAATACAAAGGTTCTGTATATGTCAATTCATTATCACAATGCAACAGATAAAGGGTATTGGGTTTGAACGGATTAGAGGTATTTTCTATGATAAGGGTGACAGAGAAAGTGGTCAATCAATAAACAAGCAAGGTCTTTCGAGTTGAAATCAAAGTTATCATGGGAAGTGAAGGAGCAATCTCCCTCAAAGTCAAGGCCACAAACCAACCACCATGTTTAAACTCACAAGTTTTCTTTGTTTGAAACAGGGACGAAGAGTATGTCCAAATCAATGCTTGGAAACTTAAATTTTTTCAAGTGCCATGCCCAAATTTTGTCAGCACAAAGGCGGTTTTTGAGAAGGGGAAAAAAATTTGTTCGATCTGCTGGAACCCTCCATGATGAAAGCATGGTTCAGGGGAAAGGAATTTTGTTCGTTCTGCAGAGATCCTCCAAGGAGAGAGCATGGCTCAGGTAAGTTCATTCTCGGCTTCTCAAGACCCTCTTGGATAATGGGATTTAGTTTTAAGTTTTCAGGACCCTCCTGGATAATGAGATTTAGTTTTAAGTGTTCAGGACCCTCCTAGATAATGCGATTTAGTTTTAGGTTTTCAGGACCCTCCTGGATAATGGGATTTAATTTAAAACTTTTACGGCTCTCCCAGATAATGGGATTTAATTTTGAAAGTTTTCAGGACCCTCCTAGATAATGGGACCTAGTTAAATTTCAAGACCTTCATAGATAACAAGATTTAGCGTAAGCTCTACCTTTAGAAAATATAATTTAGCTTTAAAGTTGTCACTCTTAAGATGAGATTAATTTGAAGTTTTCAGGGCCCTCCTCGATAATGGAATTTAGCTTTTAAATTCTTAGAGCTCTTTTAGGTAACATGATTCGATTAACACTCACAGATGTGCCCAGATACCAAACTGGGGAAGAAACATTTCTGTTGTTTTGTCTGTATTGTTGTAATGGCAGGTGCCCCCTGGAGAACAAGGGAATACAGTTCAAGTTTTTGGCAATCAGGTGCCCACCTGGAAAAAAAGGGAATACAGTCCAAGTTTTGGCAATCAGGCGCCCACCTGGAGAACAAGGGAATACAATTCAAGTTTTGGCAATCAGGCGCCCACCTGGAGAACAAGGGAATACAGTTCAAGTTTTGGCAATCAGGCGCCCACCTAGAGAACAAGGGAATACCAATCAGGCGTACATCTGGAGAACAAGGGAATACAATTCAAGTTTAGACAATCAGGCACCCACCTGGAGAACAAGGGAATAGAGTTGAAGTTTTTGGTAATCAGGCGCCCACCTATAGAACAAGGGAATACAGTTCAAGTTTTGGCAATCGGGCGCCCACCTGGATAACAAGGGAATACAGGTCAAGTTTTGGCAATCATGCACCTACCTGGAGAACAAGGGAATACAGTTCAAGTTTTGGCAATCAGGCGCCTACCTGGAGGACAAGGGAATACAGTTCATGTTTTGGCAATTAGGCGCCCACCTGGAGAACAAGGGAATATAGCTCAAGTTTTGACAATCAGGCGCCCATTTGGAAAACAAGAGAAGTCATTTCAGAATTCATTTCAAGTTTCAAATCGGAGATAGAACGAGTTGTTTGAAGAATAAGGGTTTTATCTCAAGGCACAGGGGTTTGAGATGACCGAAGAAGAAGTATCAATCCAAGAAAAAAGAAAGAAAGGAAAACAAAGAGGGAAGTGAATCCAAATGCAGAAGCAGATGAAAGATGTGAACAACTCAAGACATGGTTGAAGTCACAAGCTCTACATGCCCGGTCTTGATCCGAAAAGATGAAGAAGAATGAGCTAGCACCTACAGCTAACAAGCGCCAAGGTTCAAATCTAAAGTCTGCATGAAGAACCATTCAAGACTCAAGATCAAGCTTCAGAAGATTTATAAATAGGAATCTTGTAACTCGTAGTTGACAGCCTTAGTTAGTATTTTTTATTTTTTGATTTTTGATGTAATAACAGGACAACGAACCGGAACCAAGACGGAATGGCACCTCGACCGGCTCTCCACCTCAGTATAATCCATCACTGTTCCTACTTTTGAACTACATGTGGCATGATTCCTTTATAGACAAGGATATGTAGGCATCTCAGATACCAGGGCTCGGTTACATTCTCATTTCTTTTAGTTTTTGGTCTCTTTAAATAAGGGTCGGGTCAAAAAACATGTCTCGTCGTTCTTCGTCTAAAATACTTCTTATTTTCAGTCAAAGAGGAGCAACTATAGACATGTAATTTTTGACCCTCCCCAAGATTTTACATATTTTAGCATTTAAATACTTAGTTTAGGTCTAATATAATTATTTCAACTAGCTTTGACTCTTCTACTTTATTTTATCATAAAAAATAAAAATTACAAAACAAAAAAGTTTCGTTAATGTTTTGTAGTCATACTATTTTACTAGGTTTCTTATTTTTAGTATAATCTTTGAAAAAATACAAAAAGATAATTGCTAATTTTATCCCCATTTCGGTACAACCCGAGGTCTGGAGTTCTTTCGTACAACACTCCTCCACTAAGGAAAAACCCGCTTGCCAACCGTCGAATTGTTTGTTTCTGATCACCTGTGGCCTGTATCGGATACACACCCATCCTGATATATTCCTTGATGTCATGAAACCACGGCTCACTGTCAAGTTCCTCTTCCACCACATTACAATAAGCGTGTTGATCGCGGACCTGAATCAGCAAAGGGTCCACGTAAGCCTTATCCGGATGGTGTAACATCGACGCCAGAGTAGCCAACGCATCGGCCACTTCATTATGAATCCCTAGAATGTGCTTGAACTCTATCGACTGAAACTGCTGACAAAGCTCATGCAAACATTGTCGGTACGGTATAAGCTTTAAGTCCCATGTTTCCCATTTTCCTTGAATTTGGTGTACCAGTAGGTCCGAGTCACCCATGACCAAGACTTCCTGGACACCCATATCTACAGCTAATCTCAACCCCAAGATACATGCCTCATATTCTGCCATGTTGTTCGTACAATAAAAACGAAGCTGAGCTGTAACAGGGTAATGTTGCCCTGTTTCAGAAATAAGCACCACTCCTATTCCCATGCCTTTCATGTTTGAGACCCCATCAAAGTAAATTATCCATCCTAGTTTCTCAACTTGTTCCAACTTTTCAACATGCATCACCTCTTCATCAGGGAAATAAGTCTTCAAAGGTTCATAATTTTCATCAACCGGATTCTCGGCCAGATGGTCCGCCAAGGCCTGTGCTTTCATCGCAGTCCGAGTCATGTAGAAAATGTCAAACTCTGTGAGCAGGATCTGCTACTTTGCAAGCCTCCCTGTGGGCATAGGCTTCTGAAAGATATACTTTAATGGATCCAAACGAGATAAGAGGTAAGTAGTATAAGATGACAAATAGTGTTTCAGCTTCTGTGCCACCCAAGTTAGGGCACAACATGTCCTTTCAAGATGAGTATACTTAACCTTGTAGGGTGTGAACTTCTTGCTAAGGTAATAGATGGCTTTCTCCTTCCTTCTGGTGATATCATGTTGACCCAATACACAACCGAACGAATTGTCCAGTATCGTTAAATATAGAATTAAAGGTCGCCCTGGTTCTGGCGGAACCAACACGGGTGGATTTCACAAATACCCCTTTATCTTATCAAACACCTCCTGACATTCATTTTTCCACTTGACTGTAGCGTCTTTCTTTAACAGCTTAAAGATAGGTGTGAGCACGTGATTTTTGCCTTACGAAAAACTACTCCAAAATAAATCAAAAAATAAAATAAATTTCTTTTACTGTGTAATTTTTAAATTTGCGTGGTGTTAAATATTTGTGTTATGTTCATAAATGCTTACTTCGTCATAATGAAATGAAAATTAAAATAAAATACATGTTGCATGCATATAGGATTTAATTATGCATTTGAAAGATAATTTAAATAAAATCACAAAAAATATGCATTCGTTCTATTTTTAAATGTGTCAATGTTTTATCTACGTGTTAATAGTTATTAAAAGATAATTAGTATTATTGTAATGATAATTTTGTTTTTATAATTTTTGATTAGGATTTTATTAATTAATAATAAAATAAAAATATAAGTTAGAATATGAAAATCGGACCTGGATTAAAATCCAGGCCCAAACGAAATGAATCTCACAGCCCAATCCAACATCCCCCTGTCTGGTCCAATTCGAACAAGACTAAACGACGTCGCATGAGGTACTTCAAATCTGAGCCGTTGATTCATTGCAATCAAACGGTCCAGTTCAACCCTTGCATAAATAAAACGACGACGTTTAGGGCAACTAGATCTGAACCGTTCATCCATTTTGATCCCACGGTCTTAAAAAACTCACTCAAACCCGATCCATTTCAAGCCCGGGTTGACCCTTTCCCCAACTTAAATCAAACAATGTCGTTTTGATAAGTGGATTGATCCTGGCCCTTCATCTTACTTGATCGGACGGACAATATCAATCCACCCCACCGCTATATAAGTCCCAAGCCCTACCCCGGCCCCAAACTAAGCACCCCCTCCTACACTGTTCATCATCGTCCCCCAAACCCCCACTCCTAACCCTAGCCTCCCTTGGATCCCACCGCCTGAAACCCGGCGGCATCAACGCCGCCGGTCACCAAAATAACACCCTAGAACCCCCTGAACCTCCTCTATCCGAATATGTTAGCCGTTTGGCTCGAATCTTCCTAAAGGTTCTCGAATCTTCATTTGAAGATTCGAGCCAAACTTAGATCTAAACCAACCAGCCCCAAATTAACACCATGGCTTCCCCTAACTACCCTCGTTGTGGATCTGGTGTTGGTTTGGTTCGAATCGCCTCAGAACTCTTCGAATCTTCTTTTGAAGGTTCGAATCAAATCTGAACTCACTCAGATTCTTTCCAAACTAACACCAAACGACCCCTAGGCCTCCCTCACCCTTGTGTCATCTTTGGTTCCCTTCGAATCTGCCTAGAAGTGTTCGAATTTAGGATCCAAGAATCAGAAAACCCTAAAAATTTCAAAACATGGAATTTGCCTGAGTTAAATAGAAGATTGGGGTCTAATCGACCTTAGTCGAAGTATTTTCAGTTGAAAATACTTCGACTAAGGTCTGTTTGATTTCAAAAAAAGGTCCGAATTCAAAGTCAAGTTCGAGTCCGTATGAAATTGAAGATTCAGAGGTATTTTCCTATTTTCTTTTGTTTCCTACATATGTTGTTGCCTATTTTAGTTGTCTGTTTAATTTTTTTATTTGTTTAATTCCGTGATTCTGCCTCCTACCTATCTACTTGATCCGAATGTGAATTGTTTCTGTTGGTTGTGATTACTTACAATGTGTCTAATCGACTCGATTAAGTCCGTCGATTAGTTATATTATAGAATTCTGTTTCTGAAAATGTTGTTTGAAATAATCTGTTTATCAGTTGTTTGTCGACAATTGTTGTAAATAATCAGTTTGACTAATACTCGTTAATTAAATCAGCTTTGTTTGAAATTCAATAAAATGCTGTTGATTTCTTAGTATTAAGTTTCAGGCAGTGTCAATATACTGACCATGCCCCTGCACTTATGCTAAATTCAATTTCAATTCAGATTTTTGTTCTGTTAAGTTCTGTGTATTGTTAATACGTTTGTATACAAGTTCAGTGTTCAATCTGAATTTAGTTTTGTCCATTAGCTATTAGACATTGGGTGTGGGATCAATTAGCTATCATTAAAAAGACAAAATGTTTGTTTGATTTAGGAATTGGTTTTTAGCTGCTAAACAGTTTAATTCAGATAAACCTGTTAAGATTTAGGCAGTCTTTAGTCTGGGGCAGTAAAAACTGTAATTACAGTAGGATTTTCAAGGGTATTTCTGGGATAGAAACAGTAGGGTAATGTGATAATAGTAGTGGGCTGAAAGTGGAAAGTTAATGGCTATTATTTAGTGTGATAATGGGAAACAAAGGGTAATGGGCTGCTGAAAATCAGGGAAAAGTTAGCCTAATGGGATTTAAAGTGAAAAAACAGATTTTTAATGGAAATTTTCTGTTTTTAAAAGATAAAGGGGGTCCGGGCAGCACTTAAAAAGGGGGGACAGACCTGTATAAGATAGAGGGGATTGGGACTGATTTAGGAGAGTTTTACACACAGACTTTGAGAGCTTAGAGAGAGTTTAAAAACAGACTTTAAGAGGAAAAAAAATCAGATTTGAAAGCAGATTTTAAGAATTTAGGAGAACTTATCAGATTTTAAGAGGAGAAACAATCTGATTTAGAAAGAAAGAAATATGAAATAGGAATCTGAAACGGGTAGAGGAAAGAAACTGAAATCTGAAATGTTATCTTTCTAGAATCTGTCCGTTGTTTGCTTGTGAATATTGTTCGGCTCAAATCTGAAATTTTCCTCAAGCTTCTGTCACTGTTCATCTGGGTTAACGGGTCTTGTTCAGACTTGCTGTGTTATTGGTATATTCTGCTGATTTTGTTACTGCTGCTACTGCTGAAATTTACTTCTTCTACCTCCATTTCCAGGTACATACCTTTTAAACTCAGGTTGCGAAAAGCTTCAACACGGCAAATAAATGAAGTTTGGAGTTATAATTTTGCTTTTTACTCATCTAAGTCCTTTAGTGTAAATTTCTGTTTTATTTCATGTTGGTTAACTAGTAGTGAATTCAACACTATGGCTATTAGTTAATCATCTTATTTTGAAATTCGCGTAAAAGTTTGTAATAATATTATCCATTTCGAAGTCTCATTAGTATAGTTATATTTGAATTGTCAAAGTAGGGAATATGGCATGAATGTTGGTCATTATTTAATTTTGTTGTTAGCTAAGTAAGAAAGTAATGTAGAAGTATCAAGAAAACTACAGTAGTAATATCTATTGTTAAATAAGGTAAAATGGTGTTGGTATTATTTTTATGTATAAGATAGCAGGTATCTATAGAACCATCAGTGGATGGTAAGTTGAGTTGTTATGGCTCATTATGATGTTGAAGTGCTACGAATGTTTCAAGACATACAAATATGTGGCATGTAAGGCAATGTTGTTAATCAATTTGTACAATAATTCCCTTTATTATCAATTTGATGCCTATTTACCATCCTAAATAAATAATTAGGCCTATTAGACTAAAAGCAAGTATATGAGAATAAGATGAGATATACAAATTGCAACATTTTTATCAACGACAATTAGAAATAGGACTTGCACTAAATAGAAATAATAAAAGTTCTTGAAAAAATATTCTTCCCTTCATAAATTATTTTGTGAGTTTCATATGTCCCTCATTCTTTGGTATATGTATATATATGTTGTATTTGTGAAGAATAGTATTAATCATGTTCTTATTCTTTATTTTGAATTTGAATAGTCTTGGATAAACATAAATTATACGCGGAAATTCTAATCGACGAGCAACATTTAATAAATTGTGGATTCTTTTTCAAGAATTAAAGGGTATCTTAAATGGAGATTTCTCGTGATATAATAAACATTTTGTGGAAATTCTATAATACCATTACAGTATTTTGCGCAATTAGGAATACGTTCGCGTACCCTGATTATATTTAAAAGCAAATTCGGATTATGCGTACGCGCAATTTCGAGCGAATATTTTAAAGTATTTCTCCGAGGACGTTAAATTAATTTCATAAAAACCCGCGATGTGCGGTTAAATATTTAAGAAAAACAAATATTCTTGATTCAACACAATCTCGAAAAATGATTGCTTAATAAATATATTATCAAAAGTTATTGTGTACACGTACGCGTGACACAATTCCGCATCTTTTTAATTTATAACACGAATATACGTACGCATAATTCGATTCAAAAGAACGGTCTTTAATCACAATAAGTAAAAGCGGTAGAAAAATCACGTAACAAAAAGTATTTAATAAAAATCAAGATAATTAAGCCAATAATAAAAACAGTTAAGCGACCGTGCTAGAACCACGGAATTTGGAAATGCCTAACACCTTCTTCCGGATTAACAGAATTCCTTACTCATGATTTCTGGTTCGCAGAATAATAAACAGAGTCATATTCTCCTTGATTCAGGGATTAAAATTGGTGACTTGGGACGCCTTAAAATTCCCAGGTGGCGACTCTTAAATAATTAAATAAATCCCGTTTAGACTGTCCTTTAATTGGAGAAAACTCCCCACGTGCCTCGCGGCGCGGTAAAAATGTGGTGCGACAGCTCTGGCGACTCTGCTGGGGAACGAACTCAGAATCTCTGGTTCAGGGTTTAAAGAATTCGAGCTTAAAATATCTGTGTTAATTGGCTTTATTTACTATATGATTTTTAACTGTTTATATGCTAATATGCTAAAAAATTTTACCGCTTTAATATTATTTGAATTGTGAATATATACAACTGCTACGAAACCCCCTTCTTTCTGAGTCTTCTGAATTTATGGTGTACACGTGCGCGTGACCCACCTTTCTATTAAAGTCATACCAAATAAGATGGAGTTGGAACAAGTAACTAGGCCTGGCAGACTTTCGTGCTCCCGGTACGTTGCCCCCGCTTCGGCTCAAACTGTCCGTTTGGGTAAGCCAGATTTAGAACAATCAACCTAAGGTTTTACACTTAGAATAACTCAGCCATGTACCGGATCCCTAGTAGGAACGTCTATTTGCATCATACACATTTGGCCTTGGAGACTCAACACAGGGGTTGGGTCTGTCTAGGACAGGTGAACCCAAAATAAAAAGACCATCATGATGCATCCTACTTGTTACTTGTGCATTCATTTGCCTCGAACATGCTTGTTGACCAGCTTAAATAAAATCATGGTAAGAAGAAAGGAATAAAATGGGTTGTTTTAAAAAAAATTCGAAAAAAAAAATAGTTTTAAATTTTGAAATAAAGGTATTTAATAAATAAAAAAAAATTTCGAAAATGATTTTATTTCTAGTATAAAGTTTCAAAATGAATTTTGACTTTATCAAAATTAAAATTCAGATACAAAATGAGCACCACACAAAGCCCCTCATCCACAAGTACGGAAGAATTTCTATGTCAGCTTCAAATGTGGTGGTATGATTTAGGCGAAGACGGTCAAAAATGGGTCGTCAAGCATTTGGGAAATCTCACGGACATTATGAAAGTTAAACCCCGTGATGATCTGATTGCGGCGTTAGTAACTTTTTGGGACCCTGCTCACAATGTTTTTCGTTTCTCTGACTTCGAGCTTACTCCTACATTAGAGGAGATAGCTGGATATGCTGGTTTTGACGGAAGTCTAAGAAATCAAAGCTTGATATTCACAAAGGCTCCTTCGGTACATCGATTCTTCGGTCTTCTGAACATCAGCAGTCAAATCAGGAAAAGCAATGTCATCAATGGATGTTGTTCCTTCAACTTTTTGTATTCAAGGTTCGGAAAGTCAGATGGGTTCGAAATTCATGAGAAAGGCCTTACTAATAAGCAAAACAAATACACTTGGCAGATGCACCGTCGATTTGCTTTCATGGTGGCTTTTCTAGGAGTCATGGTCTTCCCAAATAAAGAGCGAACAATTGATATTCGCACCGCAAAAGTTGTGCAAATCCTCACCACTAAAGAAAATCACACCCTTGTCCCCATCATTCTATCAGATATTTATCGGGCTCTGACTTTATGCAAATCAGGAGCAAAAGTCTTCGAAGGATGCAAAATTTTGTTGCAAATATGGGTGATTGAACATCTCCAACAACAGCCCAAGATCATACAGTATGGGTCAAACAATGATAATTGCATCGAAAGCTATGAGGAAAGAACAAAAAATTATCAGGTTCCAGAAGGGATAGAAGCATGGGTATCTCATCTAAAGGCTTTAACGGCAAATCAAATTGAATGGACCCTGGGATGGCTCCCGATGAGGGAAGTAATACATATGTCAACCTCAAATAGTTATCTACTACTATTGGGATTGAGAAGCATTCAGCCGTATGCACCACTAAGAGTCCTAAGGCAACTAGGGAGATATCAAATAGTTCCTGATGATGAAGATTTGAGTATGCAAGTAATCGAATTACACCCAGAAGCCACTATTCCCGAAGCTCTACTTCAGCAGATGTGGAATGGGTCTCGATACTTGAAAAGCGATACTCAAGTCCTAGACGCTACAAAGGGTGAGATAAATCCTGGATATGCAAGGTGGTTCGAAAAACGGTCTCGCGTGGATGATGTACCAGAACCTGAGCTAAAAAGGCCAACAAAAAGACCCCATGTTCAAAACTTCAATGATAAAATCCAAGAGCGGTTGATCTGGGGAGAAAAAGAAAAAGGGTACAAAGCAACTATCCATGCCCTAAAAGAAAATCTGAGAAGCCTCAGTTTGGAAAAAGATTTACAAGCACAAGAAGCCGAAGGCGAGAAGAAGAGTCTAGCTTGTGAGAATGAAAATCTTTATGCTCGATTCCAAAAATGAAAAGAGTTTCTGAAACGCCAAAGAGGAGCTGGAAGGATCAAAAAACCATCGCCAATCTCTTTGAAAGAATGCAAGATTATGATTCCATTCTTGCGGAAAACGAAAAGGCATTGAGCAAAGCAAAAGAAAGGATCCAACAATTAAATGAAGAAGCCAGATCTAACAAGGAACACCAAGATAGGCAATCCGAAAAAGACAAGGCACAATTCAAGAAGGAAAAAGACTATTGGATGCGATCAGAAGACCAGCTTCGTGCACAACTAGAAGAGGCAAGAAGATGCAACAGAGAACATCAACAAGCAGACCTCGACAGGGAAAGATTGCAAGCAAGATTAGAGCAGGCCAGACTCCGAGCCCCGTTAGAATCAGCTCTAGATCGTGAAAACCGTGTCAGAGATATAGCCACCACTCGTCAGCAGCAATTGCAAGACCAAGACCAACGTCTCCAAGGTTTCAGGGCACAAATCCACGACCTGGCAATCTTCACATCTCAAAGTTATGTAAACTGCCAAGGAATGGATTATGAAAGGTTTACAGAGCATGCGCCCACTTTTGCTCGTCATCTAGCAATGGAGTTGGAAAGGATGTATCGTACGCTGGGAGGCCATCCAGGTCAAGCCCCACAATGAACAGATAATCCAATATTTGACAACAAAAGTGGAAAGTGGGGCATGTTGTGAGATGTTAAGAATTGTATCTTTTGTTTTGATTTAAGTGTGTGTGTTTCAGGCCATTTTCTTAAAGTTTTCAAATGTAATTCTATCTTTGTGTAATGAATAAAAGTGATTTCCTTTAGTCCGAACTACGCAAGGTCTGATTCATGTAAGGCATGATACGTAGGCAATCTCTAAGATTCGACCACCACGATAAAAGATATATATAGTAAATAAAAATGAATAACAATAAAAATTTCAAGAAAGCTGGGATGACACAAGCAGCCGAGCAAATGCATAAAAGAAAGGGATTATTTGTCTAGGAACATTGCATCTCAACGTGTGATTATATATGTGTTAAACTCTCAAAACTAACAAGTTTGTCCATTTCCAGAATTCAAGCAGTTAGTTTCTCTAAAGAGTATACTGGCATATTATCACTATCACACAAGATCAAAAGGACCAATACCCGAAAGTATGTCTATCCCAAATGTTGACACAGGTATGGAAATAGAGGAGATGGATGTCGGGAAAATGAAAGAAGAGATGTTTAAGCTCAAGCAGCAAATGGCTGAGATGTACCAAGCTTGGTCTACAGGACAGTTACCCCCATCTTACCCAAATAACCCTGCTCCATCAATGACTCAAACTCAGGATAATATCACCACTGAATTATCCCCAAACTTCCCCATTTACCAGCACTACCGAGGCACCACCTCTCAGACACCACAGTCTCCACCTCCGAAACCCGTTCCATATTTTCCTCCACCTATGACTCCTGTTTTCGTAGCACCTCCCCCTACTACATTCCACAAATCTCCTAGTGAGCCTACATTCCAGGCCCAGGACAACCAATATTACCCCCCGGAGCCCACCCTCAAAGCCTCCGAAATTCATTCAACCACTCCTCGTTTTGATTTCCCAACCGAAATTGACAAGCCAGCCAAAAATGCTGAGCAAGAAGAGATGTTCAGGAAGGTCAAGAGTCTAGAACAATCGTTCAGAGACATGCGAGGATTAGGTGGGCAAGTCAGTGTAGCCTACAAAGATTTGTGCTTGTTCCCAAACGTACAATTACCAGTTGGCTTCAAGATGCCCAAATTTGACTTATACAACGGGCACGGTGACCCAGTAGCCCACTTAAGGGGTTTCTGTAGCAAGATGCGAGGAGCTGGGGGAAAAGATGAATTATTAATGGCTTACTTCAGTCAAAGTCTAAGCGGATCAGCTTTGGAGTGGTATACACGCCAGGACCATGGGAGATGGTACACCTGGGATGACCTGGCACAGGCATTCGCATACCATTTCCAATACAATCTGGAAATCATCCCAGATCGATTATCTTTGACAAAATTTGAGAAGAAACACAATGAAAGTTTCAGAGAGTATGGTTTTCGGTGGAGAGAACAGGCAGCAAGAGTGGATCCTCCTATGAAGGAGAGCGAAATGGTAGACTACTTCCTCCAAGCCTTGGAACCGACTTACTATGCCCATTTTGTTTCAGCGGTTGGGAAATCATTCAACGAAGTAGTAAAGATGGGAGGTATGGTGGAAGAAGGCCTCAAGACAAATAAAATCATGAGCTATTCAGCAATTAAGGCAACTACTCAAGCTATTCAAGGTGGGGTAGGAGGAATCGGAAGAAAGAAGAGGGAGGAAGCAGCAGTAGTTGATTCAGGAATTTGGCCGGGACCCAGAGGTTCACCGCTTTACTATAATCAGCAACGACCTCGCCAATCAGCTTACCACCATGATTCATCCCAACACTACTATCACCCTTCAGAGCCTCATTTTTCCATTAACCATGCTCAAGCATACAATCAGCCACCTGTTCACACCAATTGGCGTGCTCCTGTCACACCAAATACTTACCCACGAGCCTATCCCGGACCAGGTTTCAGGCCTAGGCCAGCATTCAGGGGAGAAAGGGAACAGAAAAAGAAAACTTACACTCCATTGGGAGAGTCTTACACTAGTCTGTTCCACAGGCTGAGACAGCTAGACATGCTGAGACCAATACAATCCAAGCTACCCAATCCTCCTCCAAAGAATTTGGATTACACCATTAGCTGTGAATATTGCTCCGGTGCACCAGGCCATGATACGGAGAAATGCTGGCATTTGAAAAATGCAATACAAGAGCTGATTGATACTAATAAAATCGAGGTTCAAACCCCCGAAGCCCCAAATATCAATAGAAATCCAATGCCAGCCCATCAAGAGGCTAATATGATAGAAATCATACAAACTGATGGGGAGACAAAGAAGCCGTCACAAACTGTCATGATGATCAAGTCTCATGAAACCAAGCCAGATAAGCAGTTAATGGAGGAGAAGCCGGTGTCTAAGCAGAACAAAAATGGTGATGAACCATCTATGATAGTCGATGAGGGATCATCGAGCAAAGTTGTCGCAAAACAAGAAAGGCCGAAAGTGATAGTACCAGGGGTTGCTAACAAACCCATTGTATTCGTGAAAGGAGCCCGTACAGATCGGGTTATTATTGCACCTGTAATCCAGCTGCCGGTCATCAACAACAAAGCCATCCCATGGAACTACGAACGAGTGACTGTAATGTACAAGGGAAAAGAAATCAAGGAAGAAGTGTGTGAGGTGCAAGGCTTGACTCGTTCGGGAAGATGTTTTACTCCCGAAGAGCTGAGAAAAACTAAAAACAATCCCAATGCCAACAAAGAGAGCTGTGACGGAAGAAGAGGCGGAGGAGTTTTTAAGAAAAATGAAACTCCATGATTATTCTGTTGTGGATCAATTAAGGAAGACCCCCGCTCAAATTTCATTGTTGTCATTACTGATCCATTCAGAGGAACACCGTCTGGCGTTGATGAAAATCCTGAATGAAGCTCATGTTCCTGAAAAGATCTCTGTAAATCATTTGGGAAAAATAGCCAACAGAATCTTTGAGACAAACAGAATTACATTTGCTGATGATGAATTACCTGTGGAAGGTACCGAGCACAACAAAGCTCTTTACCTCACCGTGAAATGTGAAAACTCCGTAGTAACCCGGGTATTGGTTGACAATGGGTCAAGTGCAAACATATGCCCTCTCTCTACTTTAAACAAATTAAAAATTAAAGAGGAGAGGATCCAGAAAAATAGTATCTGCGTACGGGGGTTTGACGGTGGAAGCAGAGATTCATTTGGCGACATAGTGTTGGAGTTAACTATAGGGCCAGTTGAATTCACAATGGAATTCCAAGTGTTGGACATAACTGTTTCTTACAACTTGTTGTTGGGTCGACCATGGATCCATGCTGCTAAAGCAGTCCCGTCAACACTACATCAGGCTGTCAAGTTTGAATGGGATCATCAAGAAGTAGTCGTGTATGGAGAAGAAAGTTTAAATGCTCACAGCAGTACCATTGTACCGGTCGAGGGAACAGAAAATGACCAGGGACCATGGGTATACCAAGTGACCGACACAGTGTCGATAGAGAAAATTCCAGAGGGGAAATATCTTCCAAATCCAAAGATATCCTCTGCATCAGTCATGGTAGCTTATGAAATGTTAAAAAATGGCTTTATACCCGGCAAAGGTCTGGGTTTATCTTTGCAAGGAATTATACAACCAGTATCTCTCCCCGAGAACTGGGGAACATTCGGTTTGGGGTTCATACCCACTGCCAATGACGTAATAAGGGCTAGGAAGCTGAAACACCAAGCATGGGTTCTTCAAAAACTAGTCCCACATCTTTCAAAGTCTTTTGTCAAGACCGGCGCTAAAAATCGCCCGATAACAACAATTCCTAAATCCTGGGTCAATCCTGAGAAGGAATTAATTGAAAGGTTCGAGAAATTGTTTAGTGATGTGAATATGTTGGAAAGCGGAGAAGGGTGTAGCAACGCATAAGTTCAATTCGTTGGACCGGAAACAAAGCTCAATAATTGGAAAGTCACTCCTCTCCCAATTCGAAAGGAGTCTTGGTAGTTTATTTTGATTTTCTTTCAATTTGTTTGGGTTATTTCAAGGTTGTAATCCCAAAGTTTATCTTACAGTTGGTTTGAAGTGTGCAAAACCTTGTTATCTTTCATCATCCAATAAAAAGCAGTTTCCTTTTTATTATCATTCCTGATAGTTTTCTTTTCTTTTTTTTCTTTCCTATACAGTTCCTTTTACGCTGGCTCTAGTGATATGGCATGCATAAGGAATCATCAGCCCAGTCTTAAAAATCAATCTAGTTCCGAAGTAATAATTCAAGAAATATATTGTGATTATGAATCAGAATATGAGGAAGATGAGGTTTTTGAAGAGATTAGTAAAGAGTTAATTCACTTTGAGGAAAAAATAAAACCTAATTTGAGTGATACCGAGGACGTCAATATAGGGGACACGAGTAATGTCCGGGAAACTAAAATAAGTGTCCATCTCGAACCAAAGATCCGAGAGGAGTTAATTAAAGCACTCATAGAATTCAAAGATGTTTTTGCATGGTCGTATGACGACATGCCGGGCTTGAGCACTGATTTAGTGGTCCACAAATTTCCCACCGATCCAACGGTGCCTCCTGTCAAGCAGAGGCTGAGAAAATTCAAGCCTGATATGAGTGTGAGAATTAAGGAAGAAATCACCAAACAATTGGAAGCAAGGGTCATTCGAGTCACTCGATATCCTGTTTGGTTAGCTAATGTCGTTCCTGTGCCAAAGAAAGACGGCAAAATTAGAGTATGCGTCGACTATCGCAATCTCAACAAAGCAAGTCCAAAGGATAATTTCCCATTACCCAATATCCATATTTTGATCGACAATTGTGCCAAGCATGATATAGGGTCTTTCGTGGATTGTTATGCCGGGTATCATCAAATTCTAATGGATGAAGAAGATGCAGAAAAGACGGCATTCATCACACCATGGGGAACTTATTGCTACCGGGTAATGCCATTCGGTCTAAAGAACGCCGGAGCAACCTATATGAGAGCAATGACCACAGTGTTTCATGATATGATACATAAGGAAATTGAGGTATACGTGGATGATGTGATCATAAAATCAAAGCATCAGGCCAACCACGTTGGGGATTTGAGGAAGTTCTTCTTAAGACTTCGCAGGTACAACCTCAAGCTTAACCCTGCCAAATGCGCATTTGGAGTTCCATCCAGAAAGTTGCTGGGATTCATAGTCAGTCGACGAGGCATCGAGCTAGATCCGTCAAAGATTAAAGTCATCCAAGAACTGCCACCTCCAAAAAACAAAACTGAAGTAATGAGTTTGTTGGGGAGGTTAAATTACATCAGCAGGTTTATTGCTCAGCTCACAACAACCTGTGAGCCAATTTTCAAATTGTTAAAAAAGGATGCTGCGATCAAATGGACCGATGAGTGTCAAGAAGCGTTCGATAAAATAAAAGGGTACTTGTCGAACCCACCCGTGTTGGTCCCGCCAGAGCCAGGAAGACCTTTGATTCTTTACTTAACGGTTTTGGAAAATTCATTTGGTTGCGTATTGGGGCAACATGACCTCACTGGCAGAAAAGAACATGCCATCTACTACCTTAGCAAGAAGTTCACAGCTTATGAGGTTAAGTATACTCATCTGGAAAAGACATGTTGCGCCCTAACATGGGTGGCTCAAAAATTGAAACACTATTTGTCATCCTACACTACTTACCTCATTTCTCGGTTGGATCCATTGAAGTACATTTTTCAAAAGCCTATGCCAACGGGAAGACTTGCAAAGTGGCAGATATTGCTCACAGAATTCGACATCATCTATGTGACTCGAACTGCAATGAAGGCTCAAGCACTGGCCGATCATTTAGCCGAAAACCCGGTCGATGAGGAATATGAGCCGTTGAAGACTTATTTTCCTGATGAAGAAACAATGCATATCGACGAGGTGGAGCAAATTAAAAAACCTGGCTGGAAACTTTTCTTTGATGGAGCCGCTAACATGAAAGGAGTCGGAATAGGAGCTGTAATCATTTCTGAAACAGGGAATCACTATCCTGTTACGGCTCAATTGCGATTTTATTGCACCAATAATATGGCTGAATATGAAGCTTGCATTTTGGGGTTAAGGCTAGCTGCAGACATGGGTATCCGAGAAATCTTAGTCATGGGAGATTCAGATCTTTTGGTACATCAAATTCAAGGAGAATGGGAAACCCGAGACTTGAAGCTCATCCCATACCGGCAATGTCTACATGATCTTTGTCAGCGGTTTCAATCAGTGGAATTCCAACATATTCCAAGAATCCATAATGAGGTTGCCGATGCATTGGCTACCCTAGCATCAATGTTGCACCATCCGGACAAAGCTTATGTAGATCCAATACATATTCAAGTCCACGATCAGCACGCTTATTGTAATATGGTTGAAGAAGAATTTGATGGTGAACCATGGTTCCACGATATCAAGGAGTATATCAGGATGGGGATATATCCCGCACAAGCCACATGAGATCAAAAGAGGACCATTAGGCGATTGGCAAATGGATTTTTCTTAAGCGGAGGAGTTTTGTATAAAAGAACACCAGATCTTGGATTATTGAGATGCATAGATGCCAGACAAGCTGCAGCTGCCATGTCTGAAGTACATTCAGGAGTTTGCGGACCCCACATGAGTGGATATGTGTTGGCAAAGAAAATCCTCCGAGCCGGTTACTATTGGCTTACCATGGAGCGAGATTGTATTAGTTTTGTGCGCAAGTGTCATCTATGCCAAATACACGGAGATTTGATTCATTCTCCACCATCCGAGTTGCACACAATGTCGGCACCATGGCCCTTTGTTGCCTGGGGCATGGATGTGATTGGACCAATTGAGCCGGCAGTATCCAATGGGCACAGGTTCATTCTGGTAGCTATCGATTATTTTACCAAATGGGTTGAGGCCAAGACATTCAAATCAGTGACCAAGAAATCTGTGGTCGATTTTGTCCACTCAAATATCATATGTCGATTCGGAATCCTGAAGGTGATCATCATAGATAACGGTGCTAATCTTAACAGCAACTTAATGAAGGAAGTATGTCAACAGTTTAAGATTACACTTCGCAACTCTACCCCATATCGGCCCAAGGCGAATGGAGCAGTAGACGCAGTCAACAAAAACATAAAGAAGATACTTCGGAAAATGGTAGAAGGTTCAAAACAATGGCATGAAAAATTACCATTTGCATTATTGGGATACCGCACTACTGTTCGCACTTCAGTAGGAGCAACTCCTTATTTGTTGGTATATGGCACTGAAGCAGTAATTCCTGCAGAAGTTGAGATTCCTTCCCTTCGGATCATCGCCGAAGCAAAAATTGATGATGATGAATGGGTCAAAACCCGTCTGGAACAGTTAAACTTAATTGATGAAAAACGATTGGCCGCAGTATGTCATGGTCAATTATATCAAAGAAGAATAGAAAGAGCATACAACAAAAAGGTGCGACCCCGGAAGTTTGAAGTAGGTCAGCATGTGCTGAAACGTATTCTTCCACATCAGGTCGAGGCAAAGGGCAAATTTGCCCCGAATTGTCAAGGACCATTCATTGTGACCAGAGTATTATCGAATGGTGCACTATGCTTAACAGACATTGAAGGCAAATGCATAGATATGGCGATCAATTTTGACGCGGTAAAGAGATATTATGCATAACTTTTTGAGTGTTTGTATTTAGCATTATTTCGAAGATTGGAATGACAAAGGCAATTCATTCTGCTATCCAAACACTATACCATTTGCTTCCCCTTTGAGCCATACTTGTTTCTTTCCTACCCTCTCTTGGAATCAATAAAAAAAATCAAGTATGAAATAATTAAAAAAAAACATCACTATTATTTAGTGAACTACATTTGACCTGATTCCTCAAAGAAGGATACGTAGGCGCCTCACGGCTCGGTCATAGGGTGCACAATATACATAATGTGCACAAAAAGAAACATCAAGCGACCCCAATCAAGGAACTGGGGCAAGAATTGTATTGGAAATAAGAAAAAGATTCCAAGAGTTGTAATTTTAAACACATACCAAAACTGTTTAGCTTTTAATACCTTTTCCATTTCTAACCCCATACCAGAAAGACCTTTCGACCAATCTTAGAAAAATGCTGAGTCAACCAAATGAAGATGGTTCATAATACTCTGGTACAAACAAGAAAAGAAAGTAAAAATGAGAGAGTCTTATAGGTGAAAACCCACACGGGCACCATAAGGCGACGGAAGTTGAGAGAAAAGTAAAATGAGAGAATCTTATTGGTGAAAACCTTCGTGGGCACCATAAGGCAAAAAGGAAGTGAGAAATGAACAAATGAGGAAAGTTTATCGGTGAAAACTCTTTGAGACGTTGCAAGTCCAACAGGTCTGTGAAATGAAAAATGAAGTTGGATTATGGAAATTTTGGCAAAAAACAAAAATGAGACAATTGAAAGGAGATTGATTAAAAGACTGGGTTGATTAATCCGAAATGCATACCCTGATCATTGGTGCCAGTAATTCCAATCAGATAAGTCCTTTATTCCTTTTCCAACAGTCATCCAAAACTTGGATTTTTATTTTCATTCTATAATTGTCGAAATCAGCGTATTTCGTCACTAATAATCTTACTTTTCTAAAAGCTTCGAGATAAGTTTTTATTCCAAACAAATAAGAAGGAATGTCAAGGTATACTACCAAGATTCAAGGTTACAAAATACAGCCACGAAAGGTGGGAAATAAAAGATATGGGTATAAGAAAGATGAAATCGAAAGTGGATCAGCAAAGTCAGAAGGGACATATGATTACAGTTAAAAGGGTTTGAAGGAAAACATACAGAGGGGAATCCTATAGTCAAGGATCAATTACAAGAACAAAACAGTCTTTTCAACCATTCCAAGACATTAAAGAGAGATGAGGAGAAGCCTCACCATCGGCAAGAATGCCCCAGTTAACCACCCTGCTTTAAACTGACGAAGTTTTCTTTGATTTAAAACAGGGACAAATACAATATTTGTGTCAGGAAATACCTGGTAGAGAATTAAAGAAGTCAGGCGTCCACCTGGAGAATGAGGATGAAGAATTAAAGAAGTCAGGCGTCCACCTGGAGAATGAGGATGAGAAAAGAAGAAATCAGGCGTCCACCTGGAGAATGAGGATGAAGAATTGAAGAAATCAGGCGTCCACCTGGAGAATGAGGATGAGAATTGAAGAAGTCAGGCGTCCACCTGGAGAATGAGGATGAGAATTAAAGAAGTCAGGCGTCCACCTGGAGAATGAGGATGAAGAATTAAAGAAGTCAGGCGTCCACCTGGAGAATGAGGATGAGAATTGAAGAAGTCAGGCGTCCACCTGGAGAATGAGGATGAAGAATTAAAAAAAAATCAGGCGTCCACCTGGAGAATGAGGATGAGAATTAAAGAAGTCAGGCGCCCACCTGGAGAATGAGGATGAAGAATTAAAGAAGTCAGGCGTCCACCTGGAGAATGAGGATGAGAATTAAAGAAGTCAGGCGTCCACCTGGAGAATGAGGATGAGAATTAAAGAAGTCAGGCGTCCACCTAGAGAATGAGGATGAAGAATTAAAGAAGTCAGGCGTCCACCTGGAGAATGAGGATGAAGAATTAAAGAAGTCAGGCGTCCACCTGGAGAATGAGGATGAGAATTAAAAGAAGTCAGGCGTCCACCTGGAGAATGAGGATGAGAAAAGAAGAAGTCAGGCGTCCACCTGGAAAATGAGGATGAAGAAAAGAAGAAGTCAGGCGTCCACCTGGAGAATGAGGATGAGAATTAAAGAAGTCAGGCGTCCACCTGGAGAATGAGGATGAGAATTAAATAAGTCAGGCATCCACCTGGAGAATGAGGATGAAGAATTAAAGAAGTCAGGCGTCCACCTGGAGAATGAGGATGAGAATTAAAGAAGTCAGGCGTCCACCTGGAGAATGAGGATGAGAATTAAAGAAGTCAGGCGTCCACCTGGAGAATGAGGATGAAGAATTAAAGAAGTCAGGCGTCCACCTGGAGAATGAGGATGAAGAATTAAAGAAGTCAGGCATCCACCTGGAGAATGAGGATGAGAATTAAAAGAAGTCAGGCGTCCACCTGGAGAATGAGGATGAGAAAAGAAGAAGTCAGGCGTCCACCTGGAAAATGAGGATGAAGAAAAGAAGAAGTCAGGCGTCCACCTGGAGAATGAGGATGAGAATTAAAGAAGTCAGGCGTCCACCTGGATAATGAGGATGAGAAAAGAAGAAGCCAGGCGTCCACCTGGAAAATGAGGATGAAGAAAAGAAGAAGTCAGGCGTCCACCTGGAGAATGAGGATGAAGAAAGAAAAGAAGCAATCAAGGCACCCACCTGAAGAACGAGGGAATGAAATTGAAGTGTTGAAATCAAAAGCCCGCTCATATGAAAAAGGATCACACTTAGAATCAATAAAGCAGAGGAGTCCAACAGAATCCCCAGCAAGAAACAACAAGAGTTCCAAAAGAAAATACGGGACACAATGAAAGGGAATACGGAATAAGCCAAATGCCCAAGAGTCACCAAGATATCAAGACAACAAGAAACGCAAGGGCATGATCTAGATAAGATTTTTATAATTCCTGTACCATAATCTAGTTTAATTTTTTGTATTACCTTTGAAGTAAGGTGTAATAAGGAGGTCAGCAAGCAGTAAAAACAGCACAAAGCAGCAGTAACATCACAGTCCCACGGTAGTCTCAGCTACCCAAAATTCCCGAACTACATTGACCTGATTCCTTTATAGCCAAGGATATGTAGGAAACCTTTGAAGCAGAGGTTTGGTCAAATATTTCTAAAAATGCTTCCCACGGAGTATTCGAACGGGCAAAAATCGCTCGTATCCGCTCACTTTATCTTTGCACGAAAACTCTTCGAGTTTCCGCACAAAGAGGGGCAACTGTGAGCACGTGATTTTTGCCTTACAAAAAACTACTCCAAAATAAATCAAAAAATAAAATAAATTTCTTTTACTGTGTAATTTTTGAATTTGCGTGGTGTTAAATATTTGTGTTATGTTCATAAATGCTTACTTCGTCATAATGAAATGAAAATTAAAATAAAATACATGTTGCATGCATATAGGATTTAATTATGAATTTGAAAGATAATTTAAATAAAATCACAAAAAATATGCATTCGTTCTATTTTTAAATGTGTCAATGTTTTATCTACGTGTTAATGGTTATTAAAAGATAATTAGTATTATTGTAATGATAATTTTGTTTTTATAATTTTTTATTAGGATTTTATTAATTAATAATAAAATAAAAATATAAGTTAGAATATGAAAATCGGACCTGGATTAAAATCCAGGCCCAAACGAAATGAATCCCACAGCCCAATCCAACATCCCCCTGTCCGGTCCAATTCGAACAAGACTAAACGACGTCGCATGAGGTACTTCAAATCTGAGCCGTTGATTCATTGCAATCAAACGGTCCAGTTCAGCCCTTGCATAAATAAAACGACGACGTTTAGGGCAACTAGATCTGAACCGTTCATCCATTTTGATCCCACGGTCTTAAAAAACTCACTCAAACCCGATCCATTTCAACCCCGGGTTGACCCTTTCCCCAACTTAAATCAAACGATGTCGTTTTGATAAGTGGATTGATCCTGGCCCTTCATCTTACTTGATCGGACGGACAATATCAATCCACCCCACCCCTATATAAGTCCCAAGCCCTACCCCGGCCCCAAACTAAGCACCCCCCCTCCTACACTGTTCATCATCGTCCCCCAAACCCCCACTCCTAACCCTAGCCGCCCTTGGATCCCACCGCCTGAAACCCGGCGGCATCAACGCTGCCGGTTACCAAAATAACACCCTAGAACCCCCTGAACCTCCTCTATCCGAATATGTTAGCCGTTTGGCTCGAATCTTCCTGAAGGTTCTCGAATCTTCATTTGAAGATTCGAGCCAAACTTAGATCTAAACCAACCAGCCCCAAATTAACACCATGGCTTCCCCTAACTACCCTCGTTGTGGATCTGGTGTTGGTTTGGTTCGAATCGCCTCAGAACTCTTCGAATCTTCTTTTGAAGGTTCGAATCAAATCTGAACTCACTCAGATTCTTTCCAAACTAACACCAAACGACCCCTAGGCCTCCCTCACCCTTGTGTCATCTTTGGTTCCCTTCGAATCTGCCTAGAAGTGTTCGAATTTAGGATCCAAGAATCAGAAAACCCTAAAAATTTCAAAACATGGAATTTGCCTGAGTTAAATAGAAGATTGGGGTCTAATCGACCTTAGTCGAAGTATTTTCAGTTGAAAATACTTCGACTAAGGTCTGTTTGATTTCAAAAAAGGTCCGAATTCAAAGTCAAGTTCGAGTCCGTATGAAATTGAAGATTCAGAGGTATTTTCCTATTTTTCTTTTGTTTCCTACATATGTTGTTGCCTATTTTAGTTGTCTGTTTAATTTTTTTTATTTGTTTAATTCCGTGATTCTGCCTCCTACCTATCTACTTGATTCGAATGTGAATTGTTTCTGTTGGTTGTGATTATTACAATGTGTCTAATCGACTCGATTAAGTCCGTCGATTAGTTATATTATAGAATTCTGTTTCTGAAAATGCTGTTTGAAATAATCTGTTTATCAGTTGTTTGTCGACAATTGTTGTAAATAATCAGTTTGACTAATACTCGTTAATTAAATCAGCTTTGTTTGAAATTCAATAAAATGTTGTTGATTTCTTAGTATTAAGTTTCAGGAAGTGTCAATATACTGACCATGCCCCTGCACTTATGCTAAATTCAATTTCAATTCAGATTTTTGTTCTGTTAAGTTCTGTGTATTGTTAATACGTTTGTATACAAGTTCAGTGTTCAATCTGAATTTAGTTTTGTCCATTAGCTATTAGACATTGGGTGTGGGATCAATTAGCTATCATTAAAAAGACAAAATGTTTGTTTTGATTTAGGAATTGGTTTTTAGCTGCTAAACAGTTTAATTCAGATAAACCTGTTAAGATTTAGGCAGTCTTTGGTCTGGGGCAGTAAAAACTGTAATTACAGTAGGATTTTCAAGGGTATTTCTGGGATAGAAACAGTAGGGTAATGTGATAATAGTAGTGGGCTGGAAGTGGAAAGTTAATGGCTATTATTTAGTGTGATAATGGGAAACAAAGGGTAATGGGCTGCTGAAAATCAGGGAAAAGTTAGCCTAATGGGATTTAAAGTGGAAAAACAGATTTTTAATGGAAATATTCTGTTTTTAAAAGATAAAGGGGGTCCGGGCAGCACTTAAAAAAGGGGGGACAGACCTGTATAAGATAGAGGGGATTGGGACTGATTTAGGAGAGTTTTACACACAGACTTTGAAAGCTTAGAGAGAGTTTAAAAACAGACTTTAAGAGGAAAAAAATCAAATTTTTAAAGCAGATTTTAAGAATTTAGGAGAACTTATCAGATTTTAAGAGGAGAAACAATCTGATTTAGAAAGAAAGAAATATGAAATAGGAATCTGAAACGGGTAGAGGAAAGAAACTGAAATCTGAAATGTTATCTTTTTAGAATCTGTCCG
The DNA here is from genome assembly GCF_000715075.1 of Nicotiana tabacum. Lineage (NCBI taxonomy): Eukaryota > Viridiplantae > Streptophyta > Magnoliopsida > Solanales > Solanaceae > Nicotiana > Nicotiana tabacum. The sequence goes on along the minus strand of NC_134080.1, from coordinate 73,837,195 downwards.
TTGTTTGCTTGTGAATATTGTTCGGCTCAAATCTGAAATTTTCCTCAAGCTTCTGTCACTGTTCATCTGGGTTAACGGGTCTTGTTCAGACTTGCTGTGTTATTGGTATATTCTGCTGATTTTGTTTCTGCTGCTACTGCTGAAATTTACTTCTTCTACCTCCATTTCCAGGTACATACCTTTTAAACTCAGGTTGTGAAAAGTTTCAACACGGCAAATAAATGAAGTTTGGAGTTATAATTTTGCTTTTTACTCATCTAAGTCCTTTAGTGTAAATTTCTGTTTTATTTCATGTTGGTTAACTAGTAGTGAATTCAACACTATGGCTATTAGTTAATCATCTTATTTTGAAATTCGCGTAAAAGTTTGTAATAATATTATCCATTTCGAAGTCTCATTAGTATAGTTATATTTGAATTGTCAAAGTAGGGAATATGGCATGAATGTTGGTCATTATTTAATTTTGTTGTTAGCTAAGTAAGAAAGTAATGTAGAAGTATCAAGAAAACTACAGTAGTAATATCTATTGTTAAATAAGGTAAAATGGTGTTGGTATTATTTTCATGTATAAGATAGCAGGTATCTATAGAACCATCAGTGGATGGTAAGTTGAGTTGTTATGGCTCATTATGATGTTGAAGTGCTACGAATGTTTCAAGACATACAAATATGTGGCATGTAAGGCAATGTTGTTAATCAATTTGTACAATAATTCCCTTTATTATCAATTTGATGCCTATTTACCATCCTAAATAAATAATTAGGCCTATTAGACTAAAAGCAAGTATATGAGAATAAGATGAGATATACAAATTGCAACATTTTTATCAACGACAATTAGAAATAGGACTTGCACTAAATAGAAATAATAAAAGTTCTTGAAAAAATATTTTTCCCTTCATAAATTATTTTGTGAGTTTCATATGTCCCTCATTCTTTGGTATATGTATATATATGTTGTATTTGTGAAGAATAGTATTAATCATGTTCTTATTCTTTATTTTGAATTTGAATAGTCTTGGATAAACATAAATTATACGCGGAAATTCTAATCGACGGGCAACATTTAATAAATTGTGGATTCTTTTTCAAGAATTAAAGGGTATCTTAAATGGAGATTTCTCGTGATATAATAAACATTTTGTGGAAATTCCATAATACCATTACAGTATTTTGCGCAATTAGGAATACGTTCGCGTACCCTGATTATATTTAAAAGCAAATTCGGATTATGTGTACGCGCAATTTCGAGCGAATATTTTAAAGGATTTCTCCGAGGACGTTAAATTAATTTCATAAAAACCCGCGATGTGCGGTTCAATATTTAAGAAAAACAAATATTCTTGATTCAACACAATCTCGAAAAATGATTGCTTAATAAATATATTATCAAAAGTTATTGTGTACACGTACGCGTGACACAATTCCGTATCTTTTTAATTTATAACACAAATATACGTATGCGTAATTCGATTCAAAAGAATGGTCTTTAATCACAGTAAGTAAAAGCGGTAGAAAAATCACGTAACAAAAAGTATTTAATAAAAATCAAGATAATTAAGCCAATAATAAAAACAGTTAAGAGACCGTGCTAGAACCACGGAATTCGGAAATGCCTAACACCTTCTTCCGGATTAACAGAATTCCTTACTCAGGATTTCTGGTTCGCAGAATAATAAACAGAGTCATATTCTCCTTGATTCAGGGATTAAAATTGGTGACTTGGGACGCCTTAAAATTCCCAGGTGGCGACTCTTAAATAATTAAATAAATCCCGTTTCGACTGTCCTTTAATTGGAGAAAACTCCCCACGTGCCTCGCGGCGCGGTAAAAAGGTGGTGCGACAATTGGCTCACAAGTTATCGTGAGCTGGGCGATGAACCTGCTGATATAATTCAATCTCCCCAGCAAACTCATCACCTCGGTCTTGTTCCTTGGAGGTGGCAATTCATGGATGGCCTTGATTTTTAATGGATCCAGTTCAATACCCCGGCGGCTGACTACGAACCCCAACAACTTTCTAGACGGCACCCCGAACGCGCATTTTGCAGGATTAAGCTTGAGATTGTACCTACGAAGCCTTTGGAAGAACTTTCTCAGATCCCTGACATGGTCAGATTGCTGTCTAGACTTTACAATCACATCGTCCACATACACCTCGATTTCCCTGTGTATCATATCATGGAATATTATTGTCATTGCCCTCATATAAGTTGCCCCAACATTTTTCAAACCAAACGGCATGACCCGATAACAGTATGTTCCCCATAGCATGATGAATGCTGTCTTTTCTGTATCTTCCTCGTCCATTAAAATCTGATGATAACCCGCGTAACAATCCACAAAAGAACCAATTTCATGTTTGGCACAATTATCAATCAATATGTGGATGTTCGGCAGTGGAAAATCGTCTTTTGGACTTACCTTGTTAAGATCCCGATAATCGACACACACCCTGGTCTTGCCGTCTTGATTCGGCACATGCACAACATTAGCTAACCAGGTGGGATACCGTGTAACCCGAACGACCTTCACATCGAACTGCTTGGTGATTTCCTCTTTGATCTTTACACTTATGTCCGTTTTGAACTTTCTTAGCTTCTGCTTGACAAGAGGGAATGTCGGGTCAGTGGGCAATTTGTGAACCACCAAATCAGTACTTAGCCCCGGCATATCATCATACGACCATGCAAAAATATCCTTGTACTCAAACAATGCTTTGACTATCCCATCCTTGAGCTATGGCTCCAGATGAATACTTATTTTAGTTTCACGAACATTGTCTTGGTCCCCTAGATTAACTGCTTCGGTGTCATTTAAGTTAGGTTTGGGTTTTTCTTCAAAGTGACTTAATTCTTTACTAACTTCCTTATAGGCCTCGTCATCCTCATATTCCACCTCATCGTCACACTCGATTTCTTGCACTATTATTTCTGAGTTAGATTGGCTTTTAAAACTGGGCCGGAGATTCCTCATGCATGTCATGTCATTGATATCAGCATAAAAAGAACTGTACAGAAAAGAAAAAAAAATGGAAACAAAATTAGGAATTAAGAAAGAAAAGGAATTGCATTTCATTGAATGTAAATATAACAGGGTTTTAACTCATCCAAACGGACGGAACATAGTAACTGAATTACAAACCCTGGAATAATCCAGGTGAACAAAAGGAAAACAAAACCCACTACCGCGAGTCCCTCTGAGATGGAAGAGGAGTGGCTTCCCAGTTGTTGACATTAGCACGTGGCCCAATGTACTGTATATCTGCTTTGCTCGACCCTTCCCCGGCCTCAACCATGTTCATCTCAGCAAATACCCTCTCAATCCCTTTCTCCAAGTTCCCATCCGCCCCAATCAGTGGACCAGATACCTTTGCCAATAATTGCTTTCCGATACTTGGCTTGACGAAGGACCTGGACAGACGTGGAATTGGTTTGAGAAGAACCCAACCTCTTTTCTTCATCTTGCGGGCTCGTCTTACATCTGCCGCCGTAGGCTTGAACCCTAGCCCAAAGGTATCCAGATTCTTGGGCAAATAAACTGGCTGAACAATACCTTGCAAATTAGCACCCAACCCTTTGCCTGGTACAAACCTGTTTTTCAACATTTCAGAGGCTACCATGACAGTTGCAGCTGTTATTTTGGGGACTAGGATGCTTTTCCCTTCAGGAACCTTTTCTACCGAGACTGTATCGAAAACCTGGTAAACCCACGGCCCCTTATCATCATCAGTCCCTATGAAGGCTACTATGGCATCACTTACAATGCTCATGTTGTTTTCCCCATGTACTACGATTTCTTGTCTATCCCACTCGAATTTGACCATCTGATGTAGTGTAGAAGGCACCGCTTTGGCAGCGTGGATCCATGGTCGCCCCAATAGAAGATTATAAGACACCGCCACGTCTAACACCTGAAACTCTATGGTGAACTCGACCGAACCGATTGTCAATTCAAGTATGATGTCACCCACTGTGTCTGTACCACCACCATCAAACCCCCCAACGCAAATGCTATTCTTATGAATTCTGTCATCATCAACCTTCAACTTGTTCAATATAGACAAAGGACAGATATTGGCACTGGACCCATTATCAATCAGTACTTGAGTGACTACCGAATCTTCACACTTCACGGTTAAATAAAGAGCTCTATTATGTTCTGTACCCTCCACGGGCAATTCATCATCAGAAAATGTCACTTTGTTTACCTCAAAGATTTTGTTCGCGATTTTCTCCAAATGATTCACTGAAATTTTATCGGGGACATGAGCTTCGTTCAATATCTTCATCAGAGCCCGGCGATGTTCATCCGAGTGGATAAGTAATGAAAGCAACGAGATTTGGGCTGGCGTTTTCCTTAGCTGCTCAACAATAGAATAATCTTGCACTTTCATCTTTTTCAAGAACTCTTCTGCCTCTTCCTCCGTAATAGCTTTCTTAACTGGCACCAGATTTTCCTTGGGGGACCTGGCCTTTCTCAACTCTTCGGGGGAAAAACAACGTCCCAAGCGAGTTAAACCTTGTGTTTCACAGACTTCCTCTTTGATTTCCTTCCCCTTGTAGGTCACAACTACCTATTCATAATTCCACGGAACAGTTTTACTGTCAATTACTGGTAACTGGGTTACTGGCTTTATAACAACTGGTTCTATGTGAGCCCCCTTCATGACTGCCGCAGGTGTGCTTGATACTCCCCGAACCACTACCTTGATCGGCTCTGGTTTCTTCACAACAACGGACGATCCTTTCCCCATCACCACAACTGGCTTGTTGTCTATTCCTTTCAGCTGAACTGCTAGTTTCACACTAGCTGACTTTTCATTCACTTTGGCTTCACTAGAACGGATCATCATGACTGTCTGTGAGGGCTTCTTAAGCTCTGCTCCCTTATGTATCAGTTCAATCATGTTGGCCTCATGATGCGCTGTCAACGGGTTCTGGTTAATATTGGGTGCCTCCAGGGCTTGAACCTCGATCCTGTTTGTGTCAATAAGCTCTTGCACAGTAGTTTTCAATTTCCAACATTTCTCGGTATCATGTCCAGGGGCCCCTGAACAATAATCAAAGCTCACTGAATGGTCAAGATTTTTAGGAAGGGGATTTGGCATTTTGGCCTCAACCGGGTTCAACAGGCCTAACTGCCTCAGTTTGTAGAAAAGAGTGGTGTAGGATTCTCCCAACGGAGTGAATGTTTTCTGTTTCTGCATTCTCTCATTCCTGAAAGCTTGGTTTGGGCGAAAGCCTGATCCTGGCCTATAAGCCCTCGGGTGTGGATATGTGTTTTGTGGAGTTGGGTAAGTGTTTTGGGTAGCCAGCGCACGCCATTGCGCGTGAGCCGGAGGCTGGGTATAAGTCTGGGCATGGTGGACGGAAAACAGTGGCTCTGGTGGTGGATAATAGTGTTGAGGAGGGACATATGGGGTATACGGATAATTTGGGTGGTGGGGTCTGGGTTGGTTGTAATAGGGTGAAGGGCTTCTAGACCTGGACCATACTCCGGATTCGACAGCTGCAACCTCTTCTTTCTTCTTCTTCCCAAGCACACCCCCAATGCCGTTTTGAATGGCTTGGGTGGTTGCTTTGATTGCTGAAAAACTCATGATCTTATTGGATTTGAGTCCCTCCTTAACCATGCCTCCCATTTTCACGACTTCATTAAATGACTTTCCCACTGCTAACACCAAATGACCAAAATAGGTGGGCTCCAATGCCTGCAAGAAATAATCAACCATTTCACTTTCTTTCATCGGGGGGTCAACCCTCGCCGCTTGCTCTCTCCAACAGAACTCATATTCTCGAAAGCTCTCACCGGGCTTCTTCTTGATTTTTGTTAATGACAGTCGATCTGGGATGATTTCAAGATTGTATTGAAACTAATAGGCGAAGGCTTGGGCCAAGTCGTCCCAGGTGTACCACCTGCTATGTTCTTGTCTAGTGTACCATTCCAACGCCGATCCGCTCAAACTTTGGCTGAAATATGCCATCAGCAATTCATCTCTCCCTCCTGCTCCTCTCATCTTACTACAGAATAACCTTAAATGTGTTACTGGGTCGCCATGCCCGTCATACAAATCAAACTTAGGCAACTTGAACCCAGCCGGTAACTGAACATCTGGGAACAGACATAAATCTTTATAGGCTACACTTACTTGGCCCCCTAACCCCCTCATGTCTCAGAATGATTGCTCCAGGCTTTTGACCTTTCTGATCATCTCCTCCTGCTCAGGGTTTTTGGGCGGCTTCTCGATGCCTGCCGTGAGATCCAGATGAGGGGTATAAGAGTAGGGTTCTGGAACTTTGAAGGTAGGATCAGGGGGATAATACTAGTTGTCATGCGTCTAGAACAGAGGTTCACTGGGGGGTCGGTGTAGGGTAGCGGGTGGAGGTGCCACAAAAACGGGAGTGATTGGTGGAGGAGGGTATGAGACTTGTTTGGATGGAGGAGCCTGTGATGTATGAGAAGTGGTGCCTTGGCATTGTTGGTAGAGGGGAAATGATGGAGATGAATTCACAGTGGGTGGCTCCTGAGGCTGAGCCAGTGGTGGTATATAAGCGGGGTTAGCGGGATAAACTGGCGGTGGATACCGCTTCGCCCAGGCTTGGTACATTTTAGCCATCTGTTGCTTCAGCTTATACATTTCCTCCCTCATTGCATGAATGTCCATTTCTTCTACTTCTTTCGATGGGTCAGCGATACTCGTATCAGATTCTAGGCCAGTCATGTTCACTTTATCTTTAGACCGGGTGTTGTATGAATGGGTTGCCAGAATGCCAAATAACTAACCACCTTCCTGGACTCACACATTTAGACAACAATTCCATTAGCGATTAGGCTTTAACAGATTGGATAACTGCACATTGGGCATAAATGCATCTATACAGTTAACCATTTCTATTATGCATTTGCTCGACCGCATGCATCATCCCGGCATTTCCGTAGTTCCAACTGTAAGCTTTCTCTTTTCTTTTTGTTTTCTTTTCTCTCTTTTTTCTCCTTTATTCTATTCCTTTCTTGTTTTTCCGCTCTTCTCTTTTCTTATTCTTTTTCCATCCTCTCTTGTTTTTCTTCTTTCTTTCGCTCTTCATTTGGTTATGGTTGAATCCTATGGAGATTGCCTACGTATCGTGACCCCGCACGAATCAGACCAGGCGTAGTTCGTGAAAATAAGTGCCAAAATAAAGGAACAATTTTTTGGGAATTTTCAGATTTTCATTACCACAACATTCTATTACAAACTAAACATTTTGAAATGGAAAATAACGGACTCCAACTAAACTCAAATACAAACTCCGAACATACTAGCATACTTGGACGCAAAAATAAAACAGACTGACAAACGACAAACTCTAGAATGGAAAATACAGACTCGATATATGAATACATTAGTGCTTCAAAAGTGGGTGCTCGCGGGGCATCGTTCGGCCTCGCCGCGGGCTTAGGTGCCAAATACCTTTCAAGTTGCTCCAGCTCATACATGGTTCGCTTGACATAAATCATTACTACCGAAAAGAAGGTAGTGCGGGTCATGTCTTCACATGCCCGACATCTCCTGAGGATGGCGTGGGCAATGGTCTTAATCCTGTCTCGTGTTCAACCCTTTTTTATAAGCAATCGCCTTACTTGATTATTGCGAGCCTCCAACACATGAGAATCCTGAAGATGCTGATCCTGTAGCTGCTGTATTTCTACTTCCATTCGGGCCAGTAAGTCATAGCAGTGTCCACTTTCGGTCTCAAAAGCTTTATCTTGCTTAGCTGCCTTATCCTCAAGGGTGACCATTTTTCTTTCCAGACTAGCAATGGTCTTTTCATAATCCTTCTTTAATTGTTGCATGTAATGGGTGCGTTCTTCTGTTCTTTTTACCCACTGTGCTCGGAGTTCTGCTATGGTGCCTTCGGATTTTTTCAACTCATCCCGGCACTCACTAATTTCCTTTTTCAGCCCCTTTATCAACCGCTCGTCCGACAGGCTCCTTTGTTGGTTATTGGTAGTTATCGTCATTTGCTGGATTTGGGCCCTAAGCGCCTCATTTTCTTGGGCCAACCTATTCTTTTCTCCCTGATCAGCAGCAACTTGCACACTGTTCTCAAATTTCAGAGCTCCAATCTGTTGTTTCAGCTTGCCGATTTCAGCCTGATAGCCTTCTTCTTTTGCTAGCCAACCTCGCTGTTCTTGTGATGATTCAGTGAAATCCTGGATGTGGGGTCTTTTAGCTGGCCTCTGATGCTCAAGTTCTCTTCTGTACCACGCGAGGTATTCTGGCGACATTTCTCCTTTGGCCCGATCCTGCACACAAGTATCTGCTTGTAAATATTGACATTCATTCCAAATCTCGCGAACTTTTGCTTCGGGAAACTGTCCGTCAGGGCTAATCTCAATTACTTGAGCACTAAGATCTTCCTCCCGTGGCACTGTTTGGCATCTCCCGAGTTGTCTCAGAACCCGACATGGAGCATAAGGTTGGATGCTCTTAAGTCCCATAAAAAGAAAATGTGACCTAGCTGTTGGCATGTATATGATTTCTTCAACAGGCAACCATCCCAACGTCCATTGTATCTGACTGTCCGTGAGAGTACGAAAGTATGATATCCATGCTGTTACTCCTTCAGGCAGACTAACCCCGTCAATCCTTGTGTAAAACTCTCCTATACATGTTTTGTCAGACGAACCATAACTCAAGAGCTGGGAACGGCGGCATAGATGCTCGGTCATCCACATTTGTAGCAACAAGTTACACCCCTCAAAAAAATTGCCTCCGGCTTTGCAGGCAGTGAGAGCTCGGAAAATGTCAGACACGATCATAGGCGCAAGAGTGCTTTCATCTTGAGTAAGCAAGGTACTGACGACCCCGACTACTTTTATATCAATATTCTCGTCTTTCCTTGGGAACACCAAGAGGCCCAAAAAGGTTATCATGAAAGCCACCCGTCTATGCTCATCCCATATTTGACGGTTATTTTTACTGCATAGCTTGATGTCCGTCTTGTTAAACCCTCCCATGTGGCTGTACCTGTCGTATATGAAGCGCAGAGTGCAGAAGCCTTTTGCCAAATCTGGATTATGGACTGTCCTGGGTATCTTTAATGAGTCTAAAAACCGATGCACCGTGATGGCTCTTGGAGCAACCAGATATTTTCCTCTTAACTGAACCTCAGCATTTCCGATGTACCTGGCGATTTCCTCCAGAGTTGGGGTGAGCTCAAAATCTGAGAAGTGGAAGACATTGTGCGCCAGGTCCCAACAAGTGACCAAAGCTCTTATAATATCACCCCGAGGCTTGATTTCCAATAAACCCGTAAGACCTTTCAGATATTTCTTGACTTCGTCTTGTCCTTCTTTGCCTAAATCATTCCACCATAGCCGCAACTCGAAAGGGATTTTAGTCATTATTGAGAAAGGTTCGTTTTGCATCGTGCTCATCCTGCACATTTATTAAAGTGATTTAAGCAAAAACAAAACTTTTATTTGACTCAGAACAAAATTAACTATTTCTTTTTTTCAAATGTAAAATGAAAGACTCGGTTTTCGAACATGGCCTTTCAGCACTCCCAATAACAAAGATTTTCAAGCTGTGAGAGTCAACCGGTCAAAAATCAAAATGACCAAAAATGGCCGTCTTTGCAAAGTCAGCCTTCCGGTGTCCCTTTCGGGAACATTTGGCTATTTTTTGAAAAAAAACGGCATCACCTAACTTATTTATGACGAAAATTAAAATTTTGATATTTTTGCTATTTTTGCAAAGGGGAGGTTGGACCCGATGAGGGTTGCCTACGTATCTCATTCCTTGTGAGAATCAAACATGCGTAGTTCGGGCCAAGAAACTAACTATATTTTGAAAACAAGGCTCTTTCTTTTCATTTTCCATGGCAAGACAAACTATTTTTCCTTTTCTATTTTTGAAAACAAGACAAAATAACGAGTCTCCTTTTCTTTTCATTTTCAACAAACAATAAACAACCTATTTTTTCCAAACTAAAACAAAGTTTCTTTTTCTTTTCTTTTTCAACAAACAACTTTCCAAAAATAAAAGACTTTTTTCTAATTTTCCATTGCTTTTTAGTAAAACAAACATTTTCCTTTTCCATTTTCTCAATATTTCGACAGAGTTTCGACAGTATTTGGTCATCAATTAACCCCCTAACTGTTATTTCTCTCCTTTTCTCTTTTCCTCTTTTCTCAGTTTTCCCACATTCCCGAGATTCAAAAGCCGGTCAACATGCTGGTTGAAACAAATATATGTACAGAACAAGTAGGATGCATCAGGATGGTCTTTTCATCTCAAGTTGCTAGCCCTAGACGGATTCAACCCCTATGTTGAGTCCCCTAAGTCAAATGCAGCATGATGCAATTAAGCGCTCCTACTAGAGATCTGGCATGAAGTCAAGTTATTCTAGGTTCAAAACCTGGGTATGTGTTCTAAACAGTGCACTCAAGCGTACAACTCGAGTCGAGGAGGGGGCAGCGTACCGGGGACCCACGAGATCGTCCGGCTTTGCAACTTATCCGAGCCTCTTTTTATTTCAGGGTATGACACTAACAGAATAGGGAGTCTCAACCAGTAAGCACATCCCCGGAGGTGAAGAGAGAAGGGTGTCGGCACAGTTTATATACAGTTCAAATGATATCAAAGCGGTAACATTCAGCATATTCAGCACAAAACATGTAGGAAAATCAGATATAACCAAATACAACAATTTATCTAAGCTCGAATTCTGAACCCTGAACCAGAGATTCTGGGTTCAGTCCCTAGCAGAGTCACCAGAGCTGTCACACCTCCTCTTTCACTACACCCCGTAAGGGCATAAAGGAGTTTTTCCAATTAAAGGACAATCAGAACGGGATTTATTATTATTATTCAGAGTCGCCACTTGGGAGATTAATGGTTTCCCAAGTCACCGATTGTATCCCGAACCGAGAAAACGTATGACTCTGTTAACAGTCCGCGAACCAGAAATCTGAGTAAGGAATTCTGTTAACCCAGGAGAAGGTGTTAGGCATTCCCGGGCTCCATGGTTCTAGCACGGTCGCTCAACTATTGTATTTGATTTTATCTGATTTTAATACATGCTAGCTTATGTGCCTTTTATTCGTAAACTGCTTTTATCGTTATTTTAAAAGAATTGCAACGTCGTGAAAATGCGTTTCGAACCACGTCGCAATCAATGCACCCGTGGTTTTCAACATATTTTGACTCCGTTGAGATTTGGATTTGGGTGGCATCAATGCGCACCCGAGTTTAGGAACGTAATTTTATTAAAGTCGTGCTTAAAGAGTCTAGCGTATTATTATTTTGGGGAAAACCGTGAAATTCGCTGAACTGCCCTCCTGAATTCTAAATATTTTCATATAACATTATTGAGGGCCCCGCAATTTATGTGTTTTGTTTTGCGAGACTCATCTCATTTTATTGATTACGGACAAACCTAAAGCAAGTATGATTTTCTATATTTTTGTTTCTAAGAATAAAGCAAAAGCGGCCCTAAATAATTGGAGTTACTTAAACAAAACATATTAATAAAGACCCTTTAGCAATTCTGGGCTCACGTAATTGGCCCAATTCCTGCTGAATTGAAACCAACCAGCGAGTTGGACCTTGAGAACATGCTGAGTTTGAAATTCTATACTAATTCTATGCTAATAACGTTCAGCCCAGTTTTGCTTCAGTTCTTAGTTAATAATACTTCCTAACTCAAGTTGCAATTAACCTTAACTAATTATCCACAATCATTCAAATATCCAATTATCAACTAAAGATGCAAGACTAGAATCAATTTCCAAACTTATGTCTTTTAACAGAGTTAATCAACAAACTATTCTAGGCTAATTAGTGATAAGCTAATCCAACAGTCAAATTACACGTCCAGCTCTAAACTAACTCACAATTACCATTACTAAATACAAACAATGTGACTATAGGATTACACTACCAGTTATTAAGACGAGTGAGGACTGTGAATCACAAGATCGCTTTATGCTTTGAATAACTTCTGATTTTTCAAAACTTAACTACACCAAATGAAATTAAACTACAACATGTCTAACAAACGATCAAATGTCCCGAACAGTCCATGAGTTTAACAGTTCAAACCAATCTAAATCAGTGTAAAACAATTTTAATTACAGTCCAAACTACTACAATCAACTATGATAAAACACGGCAATAACTGAAGCTTCCAATGAAGTTATACTTCCATTTCATTTCATTCCAACTGGACAGCTACATGATTTGAGATTCAGGACATGTACCTGATATTTAGACCACAAAACAAAGAAGAGTTGGAAGTCAGATGAAGCAACGCACGAGCAGCAGTAGCAGTAAGCAATTTTCAGTAGTACAGAACAACAAACAACCCAGAAAATGAATCCAGAAATTCCAGGAAGGTTCAGAACTCAAATGAAACAAACAGATTAAACCAAAACCCTTGAAATGCACTCAGTTATGCTAGAAAGGCATCAACATACTTTCACAGGACCAAATCTCAATCAAACACAATCTAATTAGACCCAAAAACTGCTCGAGATCACCCAGCAACCATTCAGAACATCAGCAATCAAAGAGTGAACTAGAAGATGTGAATTAGTAACTAGAACATCAACATCAATCTACAATTTCCAATGAAATAGTGATATTTTTTGATTTTTGAGTTTTTGTTTGTTTTTTTTTTAAAATTTCTACTTCAGATCTGAAAATTTCAGAGAGAGAGAGAGTTTTTGGGGGAATTCGATGGCTGAAAAAAAAAACCTCCTCCATGAAGTAAAGGGCATGCCCTTTTATAAGCACCCATGAGGGCAGCCCTCAGATTTTCAGTTTTCAATGTCAGTCTCTTACCTATTTATTCAATTAGTCCCTTATTTTCTAACTTGTTACCGAGGTAAACAGCACTAAAATTATTGAAATCTACACTAAAGTACCACTCTAGAAGGTCCTAGAAGATTCTAGTTGCAACTACCATGTGCTGCCCAATCCTAAATGTCTAAACTACCCCTGAACTTAAACTAAAACTACAGCTATAACCAAGACAGTTTCTTAAGCTCTGAATATACCCCAATTTAACTCTTGTTGAATCTATCGATTGAACTCAAAATTAATGACCAAACTAACTACCAAACGAAGACTAATTAAACTGACTGAACTAACTAGTAATTAACCTAAACTAAAGGAACACCAGAAATTAATTCAAACAAAACTTAGTAAAACTAATTAACAAATTATCAACGGCTTAACTAAAAATCAAACTAAGATCAGGAATTGGAACATATTAAAATCAAACAAACAACTAAACTTAATCAAAACAAATCAGGACACAAGATTAGAACAATATTGACAAAAATTAAAACGCAAATTAAACTAGACATTAACCATGGAATTCACACATGCAGAAAATCAAAAAAGGAAAAAGAATTGAAATAAAAGAAAATGCCAACAAGAACTCACTGACAACAAAGAGCTCCGGCCAGTGGTTGTTTCTCCAAATCCCCGAAATTTCTGACCCGTAATATCCCTAACCATATGTTTTCATAAGAAAACACCTGGTTAGGGCTGTTAGGGTCCGAAATCATGGAGACTTTGCATTAGGGTTTTTGGTCAGAAACCTTCAATTTGATATTCGAGTTGTTCCAAGTAGATTCGAGAGATAGGGCTATGGGGGTTGGGTAGAAGAGGCTCAGGCGATCACATGGTGTTAATTTGGTGGTGATTGGGTTACTTTGGGTTTTGGCCGGAGAATCTTTGATCGAGGATTCGACGAGCTAGGGAGGGATTTGAAGGAAACGGGTGGTGGATTCATGATGAGGGAGAAGAGGTCTCGTGGTGTTATTTTGGGGTAATTTGGAGTAGGTGTTGTTCACCGCCGGTGAGCTCCGATGAAAGGATATGGGGGCGGCTGGTTTTTAGGGTTTAGGTTAGAGATGGACGGGGGGGTCTGAGAGGGGTGGGCTAACTTTCGGACACTAATATACTCAGCGACCCACACTTCTCATCCGTTCGATCAAGAGACCTCGACGGTCCTGATCTGACGCCCCTCGAAACGACGTCGTTTCGTTTAGCTGAGGGAATGGACCGGGTCAAGGGGTTTGGGCCTGGGTGAATCACTTGGGCATGGCCTAAATCGTGGGCAGCCCTTTCTCTATTCTTTTTGTTTTCTTTTTTCCTTTTCATTTGTTTCTTTTATCTAATTTTTGTATTTCATCTTGTATTTTTTTTTTAATTTTATAAAATTGCAACAATTAAAATAAAGTCCTAATATATTTCAAAATTAAACTAATTGATTTTTAAAATTAATTTAAAAATTATTTCGGGATGAATTCACAATTAAACAATTAAAAATGCAAATGTGAACTATTTTTGTTATTTTCTTCATATTTTGTTCTAAAACAAATTAACCCCTAATTAATACTAAAAATATGAAATTAAATCCTAAATGCAAATGCCTATTTTTTTATTTTTCATATGAATTAAAATGCACAGATAAAATGCAACAATTAACAGAAAATGACACCAAAATTCACAAAAATTGTAAAATATTACAGAAATTATTTTGTTTGAATTTCTGGGAATAATTTGCTTTGGGCAAAAATCACGTGCTCACAACCCTAACTTTCTTCTTCATGGAAACAACGAAATCCCTAACCTAGCTAACACAAAAACAAAATATTTAGATACAGCCGCTGAACATCAGAGACAACCCCACCCCATCAGAATTGGAGCTCTATTCTTCTTCAACCGTTGAACGAACAGACCCAAAATCACCTACCCTGCATCTTCAACCTTTACCCACAACACAAATCAGCCGTTTCAGATCGATCCTAGACCTCTCTTCTTCACTTGGACATCAGAAGACTTAAGCTTCTTCTTGAATAAACAAAACAAAACCAGCAACTTAAGACCCTAGGTAACATAAACGGCAGAAAGGAAATTCTAACGAAAAATCCAGTGCATCCTCTTCGTTCTTTGAGTTACACACACGCACAGAAACAAGGAAGAGTGGAAAACAAGAGCAGCAAAAATTCGAGGTTCGTTGAGGTTTCCGGCGAAGTGGACTCCGCTGTTGAAATCGTTTGAGCTTCATTCTAGTCCGTGTTGGCCTCGATTTGGTTCATCTCAGTTAATTCATTGTTTAATTAGGTAAGTTTTAAACCCTTTGTATTATGTGTTTATTTAAATGATTGAAACCATTGGTTCCTTGTTTAATTCATGTGAATCTGTTTCTTGACCTGAAATTAGACCATGACCAAATACTCTAAGACTCCTACGAATTAGCAATACTTAGGAGTAATCCATTTGTCCCAGCCCAATTCAGTAATGTTTGTTTTCGGTTAGTATTTTGTGAGATGAGAATTCTTTTTATAAGTACTGATTGTTATATTTGGGTCTCACAAATTAAAATTTGCTTTCACCAATCTGCAACAAATGACAAACAAACTGGTGTAATCTTTTGATTTTTGGTGGTCCATATCGAGAAGAATTACAGTGCTCTTAACTACACAAGTACGATTTAAAAATGTATTTTCGTAGCTTTCTTTAGGCGCGATCAACAATAAATTATCACGACTACGGGTACGGTTCCCATGATGTAGTTGTGATACACAATATCTAAATCCGGGTGTACATTTCATGTGACCCGACTTTAATTTTCAATAATATTTAATAATTAAATATGTCATGAACCGCGGGTGCATTTCATGTAGCATGGTTTACAATGTGTTTTCAAAAGCAAACAAGTGTACGGTGATCATGAATTTTCCTAAAAACATTAAAGTGGTTCGAAAGCTAAAAATGCATGTAAGTTTAAAATGTGTAATTAATCAGATAATTAGGCCAATAATAATAGTTGAGCAACTGTGCTAGAACCACGGAACCCGGAAATGCCTAACACCTTCTCCGGGGTTAACAGAATTTCTTACCCAAATTTCTGTGTTCGCAGACCATAAATAAGAGTCATCTTTCTTCGATTCGGGATTTAAACCGGTGACTTGGGACACCATAAATTATCCCAAGTGGCGATTTTGATTTTGAATAAATAATCTCATTTCGATTATTGTCACTTTAATTGAAAAAACTCTCTTATATCCCTTCACGGGTGTAGTAAAAAGGAGGTGTGACAAGGTATGAAACACAAAAATAACCATGAGATAAAAACTATAACTCACATAATTCCCCAACTTTTCTTTCGACATAATAAACCTCTCGAAGGTCATATGCTATCTAAACAGATCAGAAATAGAAATTGTAATCTCAAATGGATAAGGAATACCACATAAATTCCAGGTCTTAATAAAAGGGGCATCTCATGAATATTCGGACTCCTAACGGTATTACGCACGATTATGTCGAGGTCGTACGACCCGATCCAGAGTGGTGTGTACACTGCTGAGGGTCGACCGGCGCGTACCGGAGATGAATCTCAATATATTGGTGAGGCATTCGGCCCGATCCACAAAAAAGAAAGAAACTTACCGAATTACGAGCCACGTGCTTACAACATAGGTACGGGAGCATAAAAAGAATATAACATATACCATTTATCAAATATCTTGCCAAGCAATTCAATGTGATAAAGCTCGGCCTAATATATTATTAAATCAATTTCAATTTTAAGTTAAATTAGTTAAGCTAGCACATTGAATTCAAATAGTTCAAAAAATTACAGCATAGAGTTCTAAGTCTACTCGGACATAAACATGATTTTAGCTACGTACGGACTCTCGTCACCTTGTGAATACATAGCACCCACAACTAGAAGAACATAACAATTTGTAGTACCTACGGGGTGGTTTCCCTCTCACAAAGTTAGAAAGGAGACTTATCTCATTCTGAAGTTCCATAACCAGCTCCAACGCCTCTCTAACACCTCAAACCGATGCCCATCAATCTGAAACTAGTCAAACAATCAGGAAAACCAATAAAAATATATTCCAACATTATAATTAATTAATGTATAACAATTCCCAACTCTGCTCGAAAAGTCAACAAAGTCAACCCTCGGGCACACGTGCCCGAATTCCGAAATTTTTTGAAAATAAATATTACCATAAAATCATGAACTCAAATATATAATAATTTTCTAAGATAAACATTACCCATAACAACACGAACTCAAATATATAATTTATTCACAGTTCCATGTCCAATTTTGTGGTCAAAATATAAAAATACCAAATTCTAGGTTTCTTTCAAAATCTCACAATTTCTGCTAATTTTCATGTTTAAATCCGTGTAGAATCCATGTAGTTAACTAAAAATACGCGGGAATTATTTACCTTGATATAGATGATGAAAATCTTCCCTCCAAGAGCTTCAGAATTTGCCCAACCAAATGAAAAATGGGAGAGAAATGGGCTAAGTCCTACATTAAATCAAATATACTCAGGGATCTTCGCATCTACGAAGCTAATGGCCGCTTCTGCTGCGTTGCTTCTTTGGCAACAAGTCCTCTTCTGCGGAAAGCACCGGAGGTCCGTCCCATCACACCTGTGGACATGGTCCCTCTCCTGCGACATCGCAGGTGTGATACTCGAACCCCGCTTCTGCGCTTCGAGTAGTTGTATCTGTGCCATCGCAGATACGTTCAAAACATCGCTTCTGTGATCCTCCCTCACCCAGCCTTATCCCGCTTCTGCGATGAGCATCCCGCTTCTACAAAGTCTCTTCTGTGACCAAAATTTCGCAGAAGTAGCTGCACCAGCACCAAAACTCCTTCAGTAGAGAAATCATGAGACAAAATGATTTGAACCACATCCGTAACTCACCCGAGCCACTCGGGACCCCGTCAGAATATACCCATAAGTTCCATAAAATAACACGGACCTACTCGAGGCCTTAAATCATGCATAAAAACATCAAAACTACGAATCGACGATCAAAACCTTTCTTTAAACTTTTAAACTTTGCCAAATGCGTCCGAATTATACTTAAACATCCCGGAATGATGCCAAACTTTACGTGCAAGACATGAATCACAATACGAACCTATTCCAAGGCTCGGAATCTCAAACGGACATCGATAACACCATAGTGCACTTCAAGTAAAACATAGGAATTTCTATAACTTTCAAAATACCAACTTTCCCCAATAAGCATTGAAATGCTCCCGGGCGACCTGATACACAATTGAATATCCACAAACCTATTGGAACTTTCAAATATCAATTTCGAGATAGTTTACTCAAAATTCAAACCTTAGTTAACTCCTCCACTTAAAGCTTCTGAATTGAGAATTTCTCATCTGAGTCAACTCCGAACTTCCCGAAATTTAATTCTGACTATACGTACAAGTCATAATACATGAAGTAAAGTTACTTAAGTACTCAAACCATCGAACGACGCACTAGAGCTCAAAACGACCGGTCGAGTCATTACAATTGAGTAGCCTTGATAAATCCAAATCTTGTGGAAACTCTAGGAACCAGTCAAAGGGTAGAAACTACTACAGTTGTGGTCAACCCGGTCACTTCAAAAGAGATTGCCCAAAGAAAGGTCGAGGCATGAGCAATGGATAGAATAATGATGACAACACAATTGCTGCACAACGATGATTTTGTGGTTCTCTTCGTTCACGAGGAAGAAGAATGCATGCATTTGGCATGCAATGAGTTGGAATAGGTGGTGGATACAGCAACATCCTACCATGCCACACCGGTAAGATAATTTTTCTATAGGTACAAAGCAAGAGACTTTGGAATAGTCAATATGGGAAATACCAGTCGCTCAAAGTTGTGGGTATTGGCGAAATTTGTATCAATACAAATGTCGGATGCATATTACTTCTAAAAAATGTGCGGCATGTACCAGATCTACTAATGAATTTGATTTCAGAGATCGAGACAGGTACGAGAATCACTTCACCAATAGGAAGTGAAGACTCACCAAGGGATCATTGGTTATTGCTAAAAGAGTTGCTCCCTACACGTTGTACAAGACAACCACAAAGATATGTGAAGGTGGATTACATATGGCTGTAGATGATATGCAAACAGATTTATGGCATCGGAGATTGGGCCATATAAGTGAGAAGGGACTGCAGATCCTATCGAAGAAGTCACTCATCTCCTTTGCAAAAGGTACAACTATAAATTCTTGTGATTATTGTTTATTTAGAAAACAACATAGGGTATCATTTCAAGCAACTCGTGGAAGAAAATCGAATATACTTGATTTAGTATATTTTGATATTTGTGGTCCAATAGATGTAGAATAAATGGGAGGTAACAAATATTTTATCACATTTATTGATGATGATTCATGGAAATTGTGGGTTTATTTCATAAGAACAAAAGACCATGTATTTCAAGTTTTTCAGAAATTCCATGCTCGGGTAGAAAGGGAGACATGTCAAAAATTGAAGCGTCTCATGACAGATAATGGAAGAGAGTATTCTTCAAAGGAGCTTGAAGACTAATTCTCAAGCCATAGAATCAGATATGAGAAGACAGTTCCTGGAATCCCACAACACAATGGTGTAGCTGAAAGGATGAATCGTACCATTGTGAGAAGTATGATCAAAATGTCAAACCTATCTAAGTTATTTTAGGGTGAAGCAGCTTACACAGCTTGTTATCTGATTAACAGAAGTCCCTCAGTTCCATTGGAGTTTGGCATTCCAGAGAAATTCTCGACCAACAAAGAGATGTCCTACTCCTATATGAAAGTGTTTGGATGTAAAGCTTTTGCACATATGTTGAAGAAGTAGAGAACGAAATTGGATGATAAACTTATTCCCTGTTTCTTTATCGGTTATGGAGATGAAGAGTTCATCTACAGATTGTGGGATCCAGAAAGGAAGAAGATCATCAGAAGTAGAGATGTCATATTCAGAGAAGATGTGGTCGGGATTAATAGTGATCAATCAACAAAGACCAAAAATGATAATGGTACAATCACTAACTTTGTCAGTACTCCTAACATACCTATATGTAATCCTTCCACGGGTGAAGAATGGCACACGGAAGGTGTAGATGAAGAGGTTGATAAGAATGGGGAGCATCCAATTCAACAAGATGAAGAAGAATAGCGACAACAAGAAGAAGAAGGACAGAAAACTTTGAGAAGATCTGAAAGAGAGAAGGTAGAGTCTAGCCAAAGAACTTCAAGGAGGTGCTATCTCATCAAGAACAAATCCAGTGGATGGAATCCATGCAAGAAGAGATGAATTTTCTACAGAAGAATGGTTAAACTTCCAAAAGGCAAAAGACAACTCAAGTGTAAGTGGGTCTTTAAGCTCAAGAAAGACAGAAATGGCAAGCTGGTTAGATATAAAGCTCGATTGGTGGTAAACAGTTTCGAACAAAAGAAAGGTATTGATTTTGATAAAATTTTCTTACCTATTGTCAAAATGACTTATATTTGAACAATCTTGAGCTTGGAAACTAGCTTAGATCTTGAAGTGGAGCAGTTAGACGTGAAAACTACATTTCTGCATGGAGATTTAGAAGAAGAGATATATATGGAGAAGCCAGAAGGTTTTGAAGTAAAAGCGAAGAAACACATGGTGTGCAAGTTGAAAAGAGTCTTTATGGGCTGAAACAAATACCAAGGCAGTGGTACAAGAAGTTTGACTCATTCATGAGAAGTCAAACATACACAAAGACTTTTTTTTAGATTCATGTGTATACTATAAGAAATTCTCTAACAATAGCTTTATCATCTTGTTATTATATGTGGATGACATGCTGATTGTAGGACACGACAAGAAGTTAATTGCCAAGTTGAAGTAAGATTTGTCCAAGTCATTTGACATGAAAGTCTTGGGTCTAGCTCGATAAATTCTAGGAATGGAGATTGTCCGAGATAGGACAAATAGAAAGTTGTTGTTGTCACAACATAAATATATTGAACGTGTACTTAAGCGCTTCAACATGATGAGTGCTAAAACAGTTAGCATGCCTCTTGCTGGTCATATAAAGTTGCACAAGACAATGTGTCCTTGTCACGACCCAAATCGGAGGGCCACGACTGGAACCCGGTGCCTACTCAACCGAACGCCACGTACCTTATCCTTCTTTACTATAAGACTCGTCACGAGCCATGATAAGCCACATCTATATATAAGTAACAATATTAGAACTTAACTTGCATAACTAATTCTAAAAGATTTATATAGAAACATAGGGGCCGACAAGGTCATTGACATGTCATACCTAACTATACACAAGACACTGTCTGCAAAGCCTCTAGGAAAACATGACCATAATATATAAGTCAGGACAGAGTTCCCAACATCCTTATAAAACAAAATAACATATATATAACGTGACTCGACAATACTCCAGGAAGAAGTGGAGCTCACCAACCAAAAGCTTATATCTGGAGGCAGCCTACAGTGGAGGGTCCTAACCTCGCCTATCTACACCTGCGTGGCATGAAACACAGTGACCCAGGAAAAAGGACGTCGGTACGAATAATGTACCGAGTATGTAAGGCAGAACTAGAACATAATAATAAGCCAACATTAATGAAAGAGATATAAGAATCACTTGACCTTTGAAGTGCTACAATAAATGCATACTTGTTATACTTACATGTATATATATAACCTCTTTGGAACCATTATCCATATCGATGCATGACTGCCCAACTGATCAATGGTAACTGCTCGACCGGCCGTAACGCGATGGTAAATGCATGACAACTGACCGTCTGTAGCTCGGTGGTAAATGTGTAACTGCCCAACCGGTCGTAGTGCAGTGGTAAATGCATGACTGCTCGACCGGCCGTAGCTCGGTGGTAAATATGTAACTACCTAACCGACCATAGTGCGATGGTAAATGCATGACTACCTGACTGGCTGTAGCTCGGTGGTAAATGAAGATGCATGTATCACTGTATTATAAACATTAACATCTTTATCAAATACCTCAATAGGGAACTAGAAACATACTTAGACATGCTTGAATATCATTTTTCAGGAATAAACAACGTAGACCTTCTTAGTTACTAAGAGTAGAACCACTTATGGAATAACATTACATTTATATATTGTTACTTGGATCATACCAAAAAAAGAAGGGATAGCCTTAACATACCTGTATGATCTATTCCTTATAACTCAATCAAACTCAACCCAACTTCTTGTATCTGCAACAAGTGAAATGATGTTGTTGTTAATATATAATGTCGAACCATCGTATTTGGCTAGTCGTATGACTTAAGGAAAATCGGGCAGCAATTCCCCTATTTTTTAATACATCCCAAAGACTACTAAGGGTCATCAACAACCCAACAAAAACAACTATAACCAACAATATCACAACAACAATATAGTCCAATATGAGTTTCTCCGATTATCTTAACAATCATATTGAGCGGCAAGCTCGTTTTTACTCATAATAAGATATAACTTAAATCCAACTCTTATTCCATAAATTAGTTTACAACCTTCAGAACATCATACTTATATGTACCATATTATTTCTAGTTTAAAACATCCACAAAATACCTTCCAAAACAGCCTCATACGTCTAGCACATTAATTTTTATCGTCAATCACTTGTTTTTCATCTTTTCTTCTTAAATCAACTTAATTAAAATTTAGACAAGCTTAACAACAACATCCACAATATTATCAAATTATTTCTCACAATTTTCAGCTATCACAAACCATATATTTAGCCACAAAACAGTCCAATCAAAAAGACAACCATATCCCATATTCTTTCAAGTGCTATCTTATAGTTTTTCACTCAAACAACACAACCAACAAAAGATTAACCTTAGGCACAATCAAGAAGATGTTATAAATACTTTGTACAACAGCTACAACTCAAAACCCCATCTCAACTTAGCTCACAATAGCCCTCAATCACACTACAATATCATAGAAGCATTTTCTTGTAGTCTTTAACACCTTTGATGATGATTTGAGTTGATTTTTCTTGAGTTTGATTCTTGGGATCTTGGGATATGTTAGGGAGGATTTTGGAGAACTTGAGAGTATTTTTAGTGTGATTAACATCTGTATCTTTGACGAGATATAAGGGGATAAGACCACCGCCTCAACTCTCCAAACGGGTGGATAAGCTGCATGCTTGGCAGCTTGAGCAGTGCAATTTCGGACACTTATATCTCTCTACTCCGTTATCGTATCGACAAACGTTTTTCAGCATTAGAAACTAGACACATGAAGCTTTAATTCCATACAATGATCTCCTTGTAACTCTCAATATATTGGGAAAAAACAGCATCACAACTTTACCTATAAACCTGCCAGTTTCTCCGAAGTGCGGCAATGTGACTTGGCAAACCTATTTTAAAAATTCATATTTTTCTACTCCAATATTGTATGAATAAATGGTTTGGACCGTTAGAAACTAGGTTCCAAGACCTTCATTTTGGTATAATATATGTCCCAAAATGACATCATATAGCTTACGAATTTAATTTCTCAAAATGGCTCGTTACAACGGCAAATCTTAACTCGATTTTTCCGTAAATTAAATCCAATTTTTTCCAAACTTTATATTTTATGTCCAAACATCTTATATATTCATATTATGACTTTACACTCATTAAAATCATGATTAACAAGTCTTATATTTATTATACGTCATCTTAGGATGCACAGGGTGTAACACCAAACTTGTCGACTTTCGACAAAATTTATCTTCTTCAATTCGTTTAGCTTCTGAGCCGTCCAACCATCTTGGTATTTGTTATTCATGATCTTAAATATTTGTAACTTCCACGGTAACATGATTAACTTACTTTATAAACTTTTCAAAGATGATTTCATTTCTGAGCTTACATCAATTTACTTACAATGTATTCTTACGTACGAAAATATGGGGTGTAACAGTCATACAACAAAGGAAGATAAATAAAGTATGGCTAAATTTCCTTATTCCTCTGCCGTCGGGAGTTTTATGTATGCAATGGTGTGTACCAGACCTGATATTGCTCATGTTGTCAGTATTGTTTTAATTGCTCTTGATAATCCCAGAAAAAAATATTGGGAAACTGTGAAGTGGATACTTAGGTATCTAAAAGGAACCTCGGATGAATGCTTATGTTTTGGGAGATCAGATCAATCTTGAAGGGCTATACAGATGCTGATATAGATCGGTGATACTGATAATAGAAAATTCACTGCTAGATATCTATTTACTTTTTCAGGGGGAGCTATTTTATGGCAGTTTAAATTGCAGAAGTGCGTTGCACTTTCAACAACTGAAGTAGAGTATATTGACGATATAGAAGCTGGCAAGGAGAAGGTATGACTCAAGCGGTTTCTTCAAGAGCTAGAATTGCATCAAAAAGAAGTATGCCGTCTATTGTGACAATCAAAGTGCAATAGACTTGAGCAAGAACTCCATGTACCACAAGAGTAAAACATATCGACATAAGATATCATTGGATTCATGAGCAAATGGAGAACGAATCTTTGCAGGTCAAGAAGATTCACACGAGTGAAAGTCCTGTGGATATGTTGACCAAGGTAACACCGAGAGACAAGTTCGAGCTATGCAAAGAACTTGTCGGCATGGGTTCTATATGAAAAACTGGAGTCACCTTCTTAAGATGCATATGACTGAAGAGGGAGATTTGTTGGGTCCATCCCATGGCCCATATGAATGAAGATAAGTTTTTGTTGTCTTTGAAATGTCAAGCCAACCAAATCAATAACAGAAAAGATTTAGGCAGCAATTGTTTTTTGATTTCACATGTAGAAGCTGACTTTTGCAGTAAATGTTGATGTCATTACGTATTTAATGGGAGTTCTGTAACTATAAATAGGTGTCTCTACTTTCATTTGTAAAATCACACAAACCAGATAGAGTAAGAGAGAGTTCACAGAGTAAGAAGAAAAATACTCTGTGAGGAATAATATAGAGAGTTTGAGTGGTACTAAAGTGAAGTGAAAAAATTAAAAAAGGGTTTTTTCTTTTGAGTGTGTAGTAGTTTTGGAGTATTTTACTTGGTACCACAAAGTGTAAATCCTTATTATAGTAAAATCAGTTGCTCCTTATTTCACGTAAAAAATCTAGTGTCCTTATTTCTCTTATTATTGCCATTGATTACTGTATTATTCGCGTTTATTACAATTGTATGCCCTGAATATTATTTCTGTGGGAGTTAATTTTTCCCTACAAATATTAGATTTTGTCGAACCCATATGTTAAAAGGCTATCCCCGCCCCGGTTGTTGTGGCGCATATCTTCAAGTGCATGCATGATATGCTTGACGCACTTGACGAGATGTCTTATATCCGATTCTTTTTTCCACTCAAAAGAGGGAAAATAAAAAAAAATGAAATAAGAGAGACAAAAAGAGTATATCGGATAAATAACCCCCACTATTTTATTCAATCGACACAGCAAATGCTTTATTAGGAATTTTGTCAGAATCTTCCCCACATAGTTACAAGTTAATAGATCCCAAAACTTTTTTGATGTTTTTTTTTTTGGACAAAAAATACTTTTTTACTGCCTTAAAAAAAAGGGTTACATAAATGAGTAAAATGCAGTACTATACTGCGAATGATACTGTGTTTTACTTTTAAAAAAAAATTGTAATTCGCAGTACCATACTGCGTTTTACTTTAATTTTTTTTTTGTAATTCGCAGTATAATACTACATTTTACTTAAACGTATTATTATACTGCGTTTTACTCTGGTTTTTGGCTCACCAATAATGAACTGACATAACAATAATTCAATACATAAAACATAGTATTGTACTGCGTTTTACATTCGGACTTGCCTTATTTAAAGGCGTTTCAATTTTATAAAATTCATTCAATCTTCAAACTTACGTTCATACTTCTCTCTTCTTCTTATCAATCATTTTTTTACAATGTCTTAAGTGGCAAAAATAAGGGTTTCACTATATTGGGAAGGGGGAGGTTGTGTTGGAGAATAACTCTGTGAGGTATAGCTCACCTCCACAATGTCATGTTAAATTGTCGCTTACTATGGAGTACGATAAATTGGCATAAACACATATTATGAAGAAACTGCAGTTGTTCTCTGTAGCATTCCTGATAACATGGTTCATCAACCCATTCCTCAAAATCACAAATAGGTTCGCCGGGAACCTTGTATAACTGGTTCATACAGCACCAGTAGCGGCGTCCAACTTCACCACCGTCCCAACAATTTTGCATCGAGCATTCTTTTCCACAGTTGCACTTTGGTGAATTGTTGAGACGATGGTGAAGTTGGACGCCGCTACTGGTGCTGTATGAACCAGTTATATAAGGTTCCCGGCGAACCTATTTGTGATTTTGAGGAATGGGTTGATGAACCATGTTATCAGGACTGCTACAGAGAACAACTGCAGTTTCTTCATAATATGTGTTTATGCCAATTTATCGTAATCCATAGTAAGCGGCAATTTAACATGACATTGTGGAGGTGAGCTATACCTCACAGAGTTATTCTCCAACACAACCTCACCTCCCCAATATAGTGAAACCCTTATTTTTGCCACTTCAGACATTGTAAAAAAATGATTGATAAGAAGAAGAGAGAAGTATGAACGTAAGTTTGAAGATTGAATGAATTTTCATAAAATTGAAACGCCTTTAAATAAGGCAAGTCCGAATGTAAAACGCAGTACAATACTACGTTTTATGTATTGAATTATTGTTATGTCAGTTCATTATTGGTGGGCCAAAAACAAGACTAAAACGCAGTATAATACTGCGATTAAGTAAAACGCAGTATTATACTGCGAATTACAAAAGAAAAATTAAAGTAAAACGCAGTATGGTACTGCGAATTACAAAAAAAAAATTAAAGTAAAATACAGTACCATACTGCGTTTTACTTTAACAGATTAATTTCCGTTAAAGTAATTCGCAATATAATACTGTATTTTATTCATTTATGTAAATTTTTTTTAAGCAGTAAAAAAATATTTTTTGACCAAAAAAAACATCAAAAGAGTTTTGGACTCCAAGTTAATAACCCAATATGTTAATCAATCGAGAGAGTAGAGCTTTATTATTAAAGTTGTCAGAATATTTGCAGTTTTCGATCTCATATCATGTTTTGCTTTGTTTCTTGTCTTCTGTTGTTTTGCAATATTTTACAGAAGACTTTGTCACTACTGTGTAATATAATCACATTTTTCGGTAATGGTAGCTAAAGAAAACCAATTACTCGACCTCGATTAGATAGCTGCTAGATGTACGCAAGATAATGTTTTATATTTGCCAAAGGGAAACTAATCTTGTAGTGCTTTATATTTTAGGAAAAATCCTTTCGGCCACACCGTTTTTTGTCAGATTGACCCAAATGGGGTTGTTAGGGTAATTTTACGCCCTAATTAAGGTTTCAGGCGTACTTCTATACCGATAATATCTTTTCAGTTAATTTTGAATATTCTTTCCCACCATTTAATATTTATCTTCTCAATGCATGGAAGATCTCAAAGGTTCAAACCATATTTCCCATAAAGCTTTTATTTCTTCTTCTTTTTTTTTAACGTATTTTCAGCCTTTTTTTGTAATATACCCCCATATAATTCGAAATAATTCATCTATATACATATATTTGATTGTGCAATTCGTATAATTTTTAGTATTTAATTGTGTATTTCATATATTTTTTAGTATAATAAGGTCTTCAAAGCCCTACTATTTAAACAAACCTACACTATAATATTATGTATATATATAGCTACAAATTCTTAGTTACATATATGAAAATCGTGGCTAATAAATAACAATAGCCACAAAAATTAAAATTTCGTGGCTATTTACAATTTCATAAAAATATTTAGTTACAAAATAAAATTGGCAAAGCTAATTTATCATTTTTGCTATATTTGCTAACTGTCGTGGCAATAATTACATAAATAGCTACAAATTTATTGCTACAATAAAATTTCGTATCTAATCATTTTTTTTTGCCACGCATTTGAAGCTACTATAGCAATAGAAGTTATACGGCCACAAAAACTTACTTCTGACAAAGTGTTATAGCTAAATAGATATTTTTACCTCAAGTAATAAAAGCATGTGGCAATAACTGGATTAATAACTATAAATTTATTGGTACAACGATATTTTGTAGCTAATTGTGAGTTTTTGCCACACGTCTGAAATTACTATAGTAATATTAATCTTTTAGCCACAAAATATTACTAGAGACAAAGTGTTGTAGCTGAATAGGTATTTTTGCTTCAATTATGAAAATTTATGGCAAAAACTAACTTAATAGCTACAAAGTTATTGTGATATAATAAAATGTTGTAATGACCCAAGAGGTCATCACTTGTTTTTAAAATGAATTCTGCGTTCCGAGGCCTTAAAATCTTCTTTTAGCATCACTTCGATTTGCGTGCGCAGTCCGGACGCGAAACCGGAAAGCCTATATGTGAAAATCTGTGAAAAATGATAAATTTCGACTATAAAATGAATTAATTTGACTTCGGTCAATGTTTTGGGTAAATGGATCCGGACCCACGGAGGGTCCATAGGAAAATATGGGACTTGGGCGTATACCCGAAATCGAATTCCGAGGTCCCAAGCCCGAGAAATGAATTTTTGAAGAAATTTATTTTCTGAAATTGTTTATAAGGTTTGGAAATGAATTTTCATTAGAATTTGATGGTATCGGGCCCGTATTTTAGTTCCGGCGCCCGATACAGGTTTTGTATATGATTTAAGATGATCTTGTGAAGTTTGGTAAGAAACGAAATCCATTTGACGTGATTCGGACCTTAAATGCAAACTTTGATGTTTAAAGAAGTTTTGAGAAATTTCATTGATTTTGAGGTTTAATTCGATATTCATGACTTATTTTGGTGATTTGATTACACAAATAAGTCCATGGGATATTTTTGAGGTTGTGCGTATATGTGGTTTGGAGTCCCGAGGGCTCGGGTGAGTTTTGGATAGGCCACGAGATGCATTTTGAACTTAGAAAATTGCAGAAATTCTCAGCTGGTGTATCAGGTCTGCAGGCTTCGCAAATGCAAAAAGGTGGACTGGCAGCCTGAGTCGCAAATGCGACTTCATCCTTGCAAATGCGATTTCGCATTTGCGAACAGCCTCTCGCAAATGTGATGATGGCTGGGGGGGATGATGTATCGCAAATGCGACACATGTTTCGCAAATGCGAAAGTCCTATTTTCCTGAAGGGTTCACAAATGCGAGCCTTGTTTAGCAATTCCCAAGCTAGCAGAGGTCGGGGTTAGCAATTCTCATACCTGAGACCTGCAACTTTATACATAAACGATTTTAAACCCATTTTTTCATATTCTCTCAAAACATAAATACACTAGGGCGATTTTTCAAAGGCTTCTTCTTCTCCAAATCAATTGTAAGTCATTTTTAACTAGTTTTCTTCAATCATTAACATCTTTTTACATGATTTCAACTTAAAATGAATGATTTTCAGGGGGGGGGGGAATTGGATGTTTTGGATAGAACCTAGGTTTCTCAAAAATTGGGGATTTGAACCTCGATTTGAGGTTCGATTTCAAAACAAATTATATATTGGGGTTCGCGGGGGAATGGGTAATCGGGTTTTGGTTCGAACCTCGGGCTTTGACCATGTGGGTCTGGGGGCAATTTTTGACTTTTTGGGTAAAACTTTGGAAAACTCATTTTCATACCTTGGGGTTGATTCATTTAGCGTTTATTGATGTAATTAAGTAACTTGTGACTAGATATGAGCGAATTGGTGGTGGAATCAAGGGGTAAAGCCATAATTGAAACTTGAGTTGTGTTCGGGGCATCGAGGTAAGTGTTTGGTCTAACCTTAGCTTGAGGGATTAGGAGTTGTGTCTATTTGCTATGTGTTAATTGTGGAGTACGACGTATAAGCATGGTGACAAGTACCTATATGTCGGTGTCAAGCATGCCCGTGAGTCTTGTGTTATAAATTGTTACGACTCCATTGTGATTTATTGTGCCTCGGATGTTTGGTTGATATTATTGTTCTCTTGCCAGGAAATTGTGGAGATATCATTGTTCCCTTGCCGGGATATTTGTTTGATATTATTGTTCCCTTGCCGGGATTCCTTGTGATTATTGTTGGCTTGTAACTGGGAGTGGGTGGTACGCCTACCACAAGATAATGAAATAGGAGCGGGTAGTACGCCTACCACAAGATATAATAAAATGAGAGCGGGTGGTATGCCTACCACAAGATAAATGAAATGGGAGCGGGTGGTACGCCTACCACGAGATAAGTGAAATGGGAGCGGGTGTCACGCCTGCCATGAGATACATGAAATGGGAGCGGGTGGCACGCCTACCACGAGACACATGAAATGGGAGCGG
Source organism: Nicotiana tabacum (assembly GCF_000715075.1). NCBI lineage: Eukaryota > Viridiplantae > Streptophyta > Magnoliopsida > Solanales > Solanaceae > Nicotiana > Nicotiana tabacum. The sequence goes on along the minus strand of NC_134080.1, from coordinate 73,806,964 downwards.
GTGGCACGCCTGCCACGAGATAGAGGAAATGGGATCGGGTTGCACGCCTGCAACAAGATGTGAAAAAAAAGTGAAATCTGCCTTTGTTTTTCTTATTCTTGTTAGTGGTTGGATTTTGATTCCTTTATAATTCTCTTGATCTTCTGTTTTTACCTGTTATTTCCCTAAAGCATGTTTTCCCCCTCCCATATTTACTTATTTATTCCTGCTTTACTTTTCGCTGTATATTATAGAACTGCACAGGTTTATTTGGTAGTCTGGTCCTAGCGTCGTCACTACTTCGCTGAGGTTAGGCTAGACAATTACCAGCACATGGGGCCGGTTGTGCTGATACTACACTCTACACAATGTGCAGATCCCAGAGTAGCTATTGGACCGTAGTTGGAGGCTACCTTTAGTCCACGTGGAAATCCAAGGTAGACCTACAGGCGTCCGCAGGCCCTGGCGTCTCCTCTATCTTTTTTTTCTGTTTCATCTTTTCGCTTCAGAAATAGTGTATTGATCGTTTCTTCAAATTTTGTATGTAGTAAATCTTAGACTGTCTATGACATTGTGACACCAGATTTTGGGTGATTAAGGCTTGAGTAATTGTAATAGAAATAGATTTCAGATATTCTATTGATGTCTTCTGCTTTAATTTAAAGTTCTGTTGTTTATACATTATCACCTTATATTTGTTAAAAAGAAATAATTGGAGAATAAAGTAAGTAGTTAAAGGATTGGCTTACCTAACTCACATTAGTAGGCTCTATCACGACTCCCGAGGGTGGGAAATTCGGGTCGTGACAAGTTGGTATCAGAGCGCTAGGTTACATGGGTCTCACAGCTCACAAACAAGCTTAGTAGAGTCTGAGGGATCGGTATGGAGACGTCTGTATTTATCCCCCAGAGGCTACAGAGTTAGGAAAAACTTCACATTTATTCTTTCCTATCCTGCGGTTTGGTTTCTCAATGCCAATTTGATTTCTACTCTATTCTTTCGTAGATGGCAAGAACACGCGCTTCCTCATCCACTGACCAGCAGCTCGAGCCCCCAGTAGCAGCTCCCACGAGGGGCAGAGGGCGAGGCCGAGGCTGTGCTAGAGGCCGAGGTAGGGGCAGAGCTCATCCCCGAGCAGCAGCACCAGTGGCGGAGCCTTAGGTTGACTTTGATGATGAGGTTCCGGCCCCAGCAATTCCGGTGGCCCTAGCTCAGGTCCCAGAGGGGTTTATTGCTACCCTAGTTCTCCAATATGCTCTGGTCTATCTAGTGGGCCTTATGGAGAGTGTCACCCGGGCAGGCTTGTTTCCTGTAGCACCAGCCGTCTCTCCGGTTGGAGGAGGAACCCAGACTCCTGCTACTCGCACTCCGGAGCAGGTAGCTCCCCAGTTTCAGACTCCGGCAGTTCAGCAATTGGAGCAGCTCAGCTGGGTATGGTAGCTCAGACAAGTGATGGAGCAGCTATGTCTACCGATGCTTTGTGGAGGCTGGATAGGTTCACTAAGCTCTTTACTACTACTTTCAGCGGTGCATCTACTGAGGATCCCCAGGATTATCTAGATGTTGTCATGAGGTTCTCAGGAACATGGGGATAGTTGAGACCAATGGGGTCGATTTTAACACTTTTCACTTGTCTGGATCCGCCAAGTCTTGGTGAAGGGATTTTTGTTTGGCTAGACCAGCCGGATCGCCAGCTTTGACTTGGAAGCAGTTTACTCAGCTATTTCTGGAGAAGTTCCTCCCCATCACTCAGAGAGACGCCTATCGGAGGCAGTTTGAGTGTCTCCAGCAAGGTTTTATGACTGTTACCCAGTACGAGACCAGGTTTATTGATCTAGCTCGCCATGCTCTTGTCATACTTCCCACCGAGAGAGAGAGAGGGTGATGAGGTTCATTGATGGACTTATTCAGCCGATTTGTCTTCAGATGACTAGGGAGACTGTGAGTGAGATATCTTTTTAGGAGGTGGCCTCTGTGGCCAGAAGAGTGGAGATGGTTCTATCGCAGAGAGGTGGTCATGGGTCGGACAAGAGGCCCCGTCATTCAGGCAGATTTAGTGGTACTTCGTCTGGAGGTAGGGATTCATATGGTAGAGGCCATCCTCCTAGGCCTTTTCAGTTAGCACTTCAGGTTTCTCATGGTGCTTCAGGTCGTTGTGGTTCTCAGATGCAATATTCTGATTAACAGTCCCACAGTGCACCACCAGCTTCTATCAGTGCACCGCCGCTGTCAGAGTTTTTAGAGTCGTCAGCCCTAGAAACCGAGGGCTTGTTTTACTTGGGGTGACATGAGGCACATTGCTAGGTATTGCCCTCGAGCACCAAGTAGCTCTCGGCATCAGGGTTCCTGTGCCATAGTTCAGGTACCAGGTGTTCCACAGACCGCCCAGCCAGCTAGAGGTAGGGGTAGAGGGGCTAGAGGTGGAGGTAGAGGTGTTAGAGGTGGAGCTCAGACCGCTAGAGGTAGAGGCCAGCAAGCAGGAGGCCTTCCCAGAGATGTAGTTCAAGGTGGTGGGGCCTAGCCCTGATGTTATGCTCTTCTAGCCAGGCCCGACACTGAGGCTTCTGATGCAGTTATTACAGGTATGGTTCTGGTTTGTGATAGAGATGCTTCAGTGTTATTTGATCCAGGGTCTGCGTACTCGTATGTGTCCTCTTATTTTGCACTGTATATGGTCATGCCTAGTGATTCTTTGAGTGATCCTGTTTATGTGTCTACATCGGTGGGGATTCTATTATGGTAGATCGAGTCCATCGTTCATGTATGGTTGTGATTGGAGGTTTTCAGACTTGTGTAGATTTGCTTCTTTTGGACATGGTCGATTTTGTTGTCGTATTAGGGATGGACTAGTTATTACCACACTATCTTGGACTGTCATGCCAAGACTGTGACCTTAGCCTTGCCGGGTTTACCTCGTTTAGAGTGGAGAAGGACTCCTAGTCATTCTACCCGTAGTGTTATCTCTTATGTGAAGGCTCGACGTATGGTAGAGAAGGGGTGTTTGGCCTATTTGGCATATGTTCGTGATTCTAGTGTTGAGGTCCCTTCTATTGATTTTGTGCCCATTGTTCGTGAGTTTCCTGAGGTCTTCCCTTCAGATCTGTCGTGTATGCAACCCAACAGAGATATTGATTTTTGCATTGATTTGGCTCCGGGCACTCAACCCATTTCTATCCAGTCGTATCGTATGGCCCCGTCTGAGTTGAAAGAGTTAAAGGAACAGTTACAAGACTTGCTTGAGAAGGGTTTCATTAGACCCAGTGTTTTGCCTTGGGGTGCGCCGGTGTTGTTTGTTAAAAAGAAGGACAGATCGATGATAATGTGTATTGATTACCGGCAGTTGAACAAGGTTACAATCAAGAATAAGTATCAATTGCCGAGGATTGATGATTTGTTTGATTAGCTTCAGGGTGCCAAGGTATTTTCGAAGATTGACTTGAGATCTGGCTACCATCAGTTAAGGATTAGGGCATCTGATGTCCCTAAGACAGCTTTTCGCACTCGGTACGGGCATTATGAGTTCTTGGTGATGTCATTCTGGTTGACAAATGCCCCAGCAGCTTTTATGGATTTGATGAACCGAGTGTTCAGGCCTTATTTGGATTCGTTCGTGATAGTCTTCATTGATGATATTTTGATTTATTCTCGCAATCGGGAGAAGCACGGCAGCATCTTAGAGCGGTTCTTCAGACCTTGAGTGATAGTCAATTATATGCTAAGTTCTCGAAGTGTGAGTTCTGGTTGAGTTCAGTTGCATTTCTAGGACATATTGTATTAGCAGAGGGTATTCAGGTTGATCCGAAGAAGATTGAGACAGTCAAGAATTGGCCTAGACCAGCATCAGCTATGGAGATTCAGAGCTTCTTGGGATTGGCAGGCTACTATTGTCGGTTCGTGGAGGGGTTTTCATCTATCGCAGACCCGATGACCAAGTTGACCCAGAAGGGTGCCCAGTTCAGGTGGTCGAACAAGTGTGAGGCGAGCTTTCAGAAGCTCAAGATAGACCTGACTACGGCACCGGTGTTGGTTTTTCCCACAGGTTCAGGGCCTTACACAGTTTATTGTGATGCATCTCGTATTGGACTTGGTGCAGTGTTGATGCAGGATGGCAAAGTCATTGCTTATGCTTCGCGGTAGTTGAAGATTCATGAGAAGAACTATCCGGTTCATGATTTGGAGTTGGCAGCCATTGTTCACGCGTTGAAGATTTGGAGGCATTATCTGTATGGCGTGGCATGTGAGGTGTTCACGGATCACAAGAGTCTGCAGTATTTGTTCAAGCAAAAGGAGTTGAATTTGAGGCATAAGAGGTGGTTGGAGTTGTTGAAAGATTATGATATCACTATCTTATATCATCCGGGAAAGGCCAATGTGGTGTCGATGCTTTGAGTAGGAAGTCAGCCAGTATGGGCAGTCTTGCTTATATTTCGGTCGGTGAGAGACCGCTTGCTTTGGATGTTCAGGCTTTGGCCAATCAGTTCGTGAGGTTGGATGTTTCTAAGCCCAGTCGTGTGTTAGCTTGCACGGTTGTTCGTTCTTCTTTATTGGAGCGTATACGAGATCGGCAATATGATGATCCCCATTTGTGTGTCCTTAGAGACACGGTGCAGCACGGAGGTGCCAAGCAGGTTACCTTGGGCGATGATGGAGTTTTGAGATTGCAGGGTCGAGTTTGTGTGCCTAATGTGGATGGCCTCCGAGAGTTGATTTTAGAGAAGGCCCATAGTTCTTGGTACTCTATTCATTCGGGCGCCGCGAAGATGTATCAGGATTTGCGGCAGCATTATTGGTGGCGGAAAATGAAGAAGGATATCATTGCATATGTGGCTCAGTGTTTGAATTGTCAGCAGGTTAAGTATGAGCATCAGAGGCCCGGTGGTTCATTTCAGAGGATTGAGCTTCCCGAGTGGAAGTGGGAGCGGATCACTATGGATTTCGTTGTTGGACTCCCACAGACTCAGAGGAAGTTCGATGCAGTATGGGAAATTGTTGATAGGCTGACCAAGTCAGCGCATTTCATTCCTGTGGCAGTCTCCTATTCTTCTGAGAGGTTAGCTGAGAACTATATCCGGGAGATTATTCGCCTTCATGGTGTGCCCGTGTCTATCATTTCGGATCGAGGTATGCAGTTTACCTCACGCTTCTGGAGGGCAGTTTAGTAAGAGTTGGGCACGCGGGTTGAGTTGAGCACAATGTTTCATCCTCAGACGGATGGGCAGTCCGAGCGGACTATTCAGATTTTGGAGGATATGCTCCGAGCTTGTGTCATTGACTTTGGAGGCTCGTGGGATCAGTTTTGCCTTTAGCAGAGTTTGCCTACAACAACAGCTACCAGTCGAGTATCCAGATGGCTCCTTATGAGGCTTTATATGGTAGGCGGTGTCGGTCTCCGGTTGGATGGTTTGAGTCGGGAGAGGCTCGATTGTTGGGTACGGATCTGGTTCAGGATGCTTTGGACAAGGTCAGGATTATTTAGGATAGGCTTCGTATAGCTCAGTCCAGGTAAAAGAGTTATGCTGACCGCAAGGTTCGTGATTTGGCATTCATGGTTGGTGAGCGGGTATTGCTTCGAGTGTCGCCTACGAAGGGCGTGATGAGATTTGGGAAGAAGGGCAAGCTTAGCCCTAGGTTCATTGGCCCATTTGAGATTCTGGATCGAGTAGGAGAGGTGGCTTATAAACTTGCATTACCGCCGAGCTTATCAGCCGTGCATCCAGTGTTTCATGTGTCCATGCTTCGGAAATATCACGGCGATTCATCCCATGTGTTATATTTCAGCATTGTCCAGTTGGACAAGGACTTGTCTTATGAGGAGGAGCCGGTGGCTATTCTAGATCGGCAGGTTTGTCAGTTGAGATCGAAGAGTTTTCCTTCTGTTCATGTTCAGTGGAGAGGTCAGCCTCCTGAGGCAACGACCTGGGAGTCCAAGTCCGATATGCGGAGCCGTTATCCCCATCTTTTCCCCGACTCAGGTACTTCCTTCTTCTGTCTGTTCGAGGATGAACGGTTGTTTTAGAGGTGGAGAATGTGATGACCCAAGAGGTCATCACTTGTTTTTAAAATGAATTCTACATTCCGAGGCCTTAAAACCTCTTTTAGCATCACCTATAATTGCATGCGCAGTCCGAGCGCGAAACCGGAAAGCCTATATGTGAAAATCTGTGAAAAATGATAAATTTCAACTATAAAATGAATTAATTTGACTTCGGTCAATGTTTTGGGTAAACGGACTCAGACCCATGATCTGACAGTCCCAGAGGGTCCATAGAAAAACATAGGACTTGGGCGTATACCCGGAATCGAATTCCGAGGTCCCAAGCTTGAGAAATGAATTTTTGAAAAAAATTATTTTCTGAAATTATTATAAGGTTTGGAAATGAATTTATATTAGAACTTAATAGTATCGGGCCCTTATTTTGGTTTAGACGCCCGGTACAGGTCTTGTATGTGATTTAAGATGATCCTATGAAGTTTTGTAAGAAACGGAATCCATTTGACGTGATTCGGACCTTAAATGCAAAATTTGATGTTTAAAGAAGTTTTGAGAAATTTCATTGATTTTGAGGTTTAATTCGATGTTCATGACGTATTTTGGTGATTTGATTACACAAATAAGTCTGTGGGATATTTTAGAGGTTGTGTATATATGTGGTTTGGAGCCCCGATGGCTCGGGTGAGTTTTGGATAGGCCACGGGGTGCATTTTGAACATAGAAAATTGCAGAAATTCTCAGCTGGTGTATCATGTCTGCAGGCTTCGCAAATGCGAAGCCTAGTTCGCAAATGCGAAAAGGTGGACTGGCAGCCTGAGTCGCAAATGCGACTTCATCCTCGCAAATACGATTTCGCATTTGCGAGCAGCCTTTCGCAAATGCGATGATGGCTGGGGGGGGGCTGATGTATCGCAAATGCGACACATGATTCGCAAATGCGAAAGTCCTATTTTCCTGAAGGGTTCGCTAATGCGAGCCCTGTTTTGCAATTCCCAAGCTAGCAGAGGTCAGGGTTCGCAATTGCGAACCCCTGTTCGCAATTCTCATACCCGAGACCTGCAACTTTTATACATAGACGATTTTAAACCCATTTTTTCAAAGGCTTCTTTTTCTCCAAATCAATTGTAAGTCATTTTTAACTAGTTTTCTTCAATCATTAATATTTTTTAACATGATTTCAACTTAAAATCAATGATTTTCATGGGGGAAATTGGGTGTTTTGGGTGGAACCTAGGTTTTTGAAAAATTGGGGTTTTGGACCTCGATTTGAGGTCCGATTTCAAAACAAATTATATATTGGGGTTCGTGGGGGAATGGGTAATCGGGTTTTGGTTTGAACCTCGGGTTTTGACCATGTGAGCCCGAGGGCGATTTTTGACGTTTTGGGTAAAACTTTGGAAAACTCATTTTCATGCATTGGGGTTGATTCATTTAGCGTTTATTGATGTAATTAAGTAACTTGTGACTAGATACGAGCGAATTGGCGGTGGAATTAAGGGGTAAAGCCATAATTGAAACTTTAGTTGTGTTTGTGGCATCGAGGTAAGTGATTGGTCTAACCTTATCTTTAGGGATTAGGAGTTGTGTCTATTTGCTACGTGTTAATTGTGGAGTACAACGTATAGGCATGGTGACGAGTATCTATACGTCAGTGTCAAGCATGCCTGTGTGTCTTGTGTTATAAATTGTTATGACTCCTATGTGGTTTATTGTGCCTTACATGTTATTATCATCATTGTTCCCTTGCTGGGATATTATTGAGATATCATTGTTCCCTCGTCGGGATTCCTTGTGATTATTGTTGGCTTGTAATTGGGAGCGGGTGGTACGCCTACCACAAGATAATGAAATGGGAGCGGGTGGTAAGCCTACCACAAGATATAATGAAATAGGAGCGGGTGGTACACCTACCACAAGATAAATGACATGGGAGTGGGTGGTACGCCTATCACAAAATAAGTGAAATGGGAGCTAGTGGCACGCCTGTCATGAGATAAATGAAATGGGAGCGGGTGGCACGCCTGCCACGAGATACATGAAATGAGATCGAGTTGCACGCCTGCAACAAGATGTGAAAAAAAGTTAAATCTGCCTTTGTTTTCCTTATTCTTGTTGGTGGTTGGATTTTGATTCCTTTATAATTCTCTTGATATTTTGTTTTTACCTGTTATTACCCCGAAGCATGTTTTACCTCTCCCATCTTTACTTGTTTATTCCTGCTTTACTTTCCGTTGTATATTATAGAATTGCACATGTTTATTTGGTAGTCTGGTCCTAGTCTTGTCACTACTTCGCCGAGGTTAGGCTAGACACTTACCAGCACATGGGGTCAGTTGTGTTAATACTACATTCTGCACTATGTGCAGATCCCGGAGCAGCTATTGGACCGTAGTTTGAGGCTACCTTCAGTCCACGTGGAGATCCAAGGTAGACCTGCAGGCGTCCGCAGGCCCTGGCATCTCCTCTATCTTTTGTTTTCTGTTTCATATTTTCGCTTCAGAAATAGTGTATTGATCTTTTCTTCAGACTTTGTATGTGGTAAATCTTAGCCCGTCTATGACACTGTGTCACCAGATTTTGGGTGATTAAGGCTTGAGTAATTGTAATTGACATAGATTTCAGATATTTTATTGATGTATTCCGCTTTAATTTAAAGTTCTGCTGTTTATACGTTATCGCCTTATATTTGTTAAAAAGAAATAATTGGACAATGAAGTAAGTAGTTAAAGGATTGGCTTGCCTAGCTCACATTAGTAGGCTCCATCACGACTCCCGAGGGTGAAAAATTCGGATCGTGACAAATGTTGTAGCTAAATATGAACTTTTGTCACGTGTTTGAAGTTACTGCAACTATAACATGTTGGCCACAATAATGATTTGAAATAAATATTGAATATAAAAACTATTTTAAAATTCAAGTTATAAGAAACCGAGAACATCGTTGGCCTAATAGCTACAATAATTTGTTATGATAGATTGATATAACCGCGACAATCAAGATAGCCAATGAACTTCCGTAGTTAGTTATAATTTTTGTCATGCGCTTGAAGTTACCATATCAATATTATTTACCATAATAAATTAGTTATTAAAAAAGTTCATAGCTAAAAAAATTTCTTTGATTATAAAATCAATATAAGAATTTGTCCAAAAATTAGAGAAGTTTTATGAAAATAATTTCAAATATAAAAAGTTAGATTTTTCTTACAATGCAGAAAAGTTAGTAAGCGCATATAATTGAAAATTTTATTAATTCTCGAATAACAAAGATTAAAAAAAATAATAGATTATGGGCATCAATGCGTAACTTCTTGACTTGTTAAGCTCATACTTTATTCAATATATATTAGGTCCTTTATTATTTTAAATAAGAATTTAGCATAATTTATTATCTTTAAGCAATTATTTTAAAATAAGTACTCATATAGAAGACTTTAATATGATACTTAATTATTTTAAATAAATACTTAAAGCAATTTCATATATCTAAGCATTTATTTTTGAAATAAGTACTAATATTCATTTTAGAGTTTCAAAAACTAAGTTTTTCGATTATATAAACTTAATATTATAACATGGTTAATATTTAAGTCCATAACAAAAATAACTATATTGCAATTCTTACAAAATAAGTATTACTCATAGGTTTGAATTATACTTATAAAGAACGAATTGAATATATCTAATTCATGTGTAAGTAATTAATTATATAGAATTTATACAACTATAAGCTCGTATCCATTACATTATATCTAGAATCAAGATGACAAAAAAGTCATATAAATTTGGTCCTTTACTAATCTAATAATTTATTAATTATCATAAAACTCATTATCTATCGAAACAATTGAGAGTTTAATATGATTCTCATACTATATCATGTTTTATCTCTTTTGTGACTATCAAGTTTTATTTTAAAAATAAGAATTTAGCATATTTGATATTAAAGTATATGACTCAACTAACTATTATATTATATTTTATATTAAGTAAATTAAATAATTTAAATACGAGCATATGACAAAAATAACAATATCATAATGCAATATCAAAAAAGTATTACTACATGTGAGTTATAGTTATATTTTAAATAACTATGCAACTATAGTCATCATTAAACTAGTATATATAATAAGTAGATATTGATAGCGACCATAAATTACGTTTACTATGGTTCCACTAGTCAATTGACACCAATCGTTATATTTTAGGATTTAATTAGCAATTTAATTATGAAATATAAATAATAAGTAGGTATTGACACTAGTTAATTACATTGTTGCGCTTTATATATAGTTACATTGAACGTTTATATATATGTGTATAGTAGCCAACATATAATTTCATTCATTAAGGTCATGCGTATATTGATAGCGACCATATAATTACGTTTACTATGGTTCCACTAATCAATTGACACGAATCGTTATATTTTGGGATATAATTAGCAATTTAATTATGAAATATAAATAATAAGTAGATATGGATTCATATTTTCTTGCACCGCCGAATTTTCTTGGTTTGAATCCATTTTTTATAGGGTAAAGTGTCCACTTGACTTTGTTTGATATGAAGGAAGTATAATAAATCGTATACCGTATTTGTTTTTAAGAAACGAAGAAAATATAATAATTTGTATACACATTAAATCGTATAATTTGTATAAACATAAAATACACATAAATATAATGGAAATACAAATATAATAAATAAGACTCTTCAGTTCTCAACATTTAATTTTCGCATATTTTAAGGCTTGGAATTTAATTTTGTGTTTTGGAAAGAAAAATGTAGGCTAATTAGTTAGGGGATTTTGAATACCTTTTTACCGATGTGGCCAAAGTTGGGTCACACCAGTTGAGCCGTTTAACATCACCCTATATTTTATTTCCTTTCAATTTTCTCCTCTTTTACAATACCTTTAAAGGACTTGTCACTACTCTGTAATATATTCACCTTTCCAATAATGGTAAGCTAAATAAGTAGTTATATATCCATCACTTACGCTTGGATAGCTCTTAGATGCAATATATTTATTTTTTCCAATAATACCTCCGTCACCTACGATTAGATAGCTCTTAGAGTAACATAATGTTTTATTGGTTTTAGTGCCATCAATTTTATAATCTGTATTGTTCCTCTGTTCTACGATTAGGTAAAAGTTATGTATGTCTTCCATGGAGGTACTGGCTTTAGGTCCTACTCCATCGTAATTTATTTAGTTTTTAATTAATACACATGCTAGGGGTCTATGCCAAATCACCTGTTAGACTATCATCATGGGAGGTGAAAGTCCGAGTAAGTGTATTTAAGAAAATAAATAAATAAATCAATGTAAAGGTGTCACGACCCTTAATTCTTACCTTCGGGATTGTGATGACACCTAATGTTTCACTTGCTAGGCAAGCTAATGTTAGAGTAATTCCTAAGCCAATTTTTAAACAATTCAAATAATTCAAAACCAATTAAACTGAAATGAAACTAAAATGACGTAAGAAGTGACATAATAACCAAAATATCTAAGTACAACCCCGGATCTGGAGTTACAAGTGCACGAGCTACTAGAAGTTCTACAAATATGGTCTGAAATAAATACAATTATTTCGAACGAAATGAACAGTAAATGAGAAAAGAGGGGGGGGACTTCAAGGTCCGCGGATGCCACCGGATCTACCTCGAGTCTCTAAAATGATAATTCGAGTTGAAGCGCCTCACGTATAGCTAGGGCAAGTACCAAAACCTGCACAAGAAGTGCAGAGTGTAGTATGAGTACAACCGACCCAATATACTCTGTAAGTACCGAGTCTAACCTCGACGAGTTAGTAACGAGGCTATGACAAGATACTCACGTAATTTAACATATACAAACATAGATATATGTGCAACATAGTAACAAATAAAGATTTAATATGTTCGATTGGGAGGGGACATGCGAAGGGGGACAAGATACGATAATTACAACAGGAATGACGACACAAATCAATTAAATAAATCCTCAGCCAATGAAAACGGATAAACATAATGAATAAAGACGGCATGACATCACTCATCGTGCTTTTACTATCAACCTCACCATGAAACGATAATACTAGCACGGCATCACCCTTCGTACTTTTACACTCAACATCACCATGAAACGATAAATATGGTACGACATCACCTTTCGTGCTTTTACTCTCTTCCTCACTATGTATTAATCAATAAATGATGCAATAAACGGCACGACATCACCCTTCGTGCTTTAACACTCTCCCTTACCATGTAGTAATGAATATAAAAATTTGGGAGACAAATAATACAAGAATAAATGTTACGTCAATAATGGTTCCAAGATTCCAAACCTCAACATCCAAATATACTCAATCATCATAATTAATTCATAAATACGGAAAGAACGATCAAGTAAGTAATAAACTAATCTAAGCATGGATGTCATATATAAAGAAGGCAATAAATTACAAGGAAACAAGTCCCACATGTATGCTTTAACCCAACAACAATGCATAAGTACCCGTCACCTCACAAATGCATTGTACCCATATATGTAAACACGTAGCAAATAGGTAAAGAAGCCCTAATAATAGAGCGGATGAATTATCAGATGCTTTGGGAAAATTCAGTATACTGCCTTGATTTGAACTGAAAAACTATATGGAGTTGTTCATTTTGGAGCAACATTGATGATTGGCAGATTTTGCTTTCCTCAATTCAGTGGTGTAAATATTTTGAATTCATGCTAACCTTGTCCATTTCCAATAGAATGCATACCCTGGCGCCCGGTGAGAGCTTGATAGGTGCTACTTGGTATTTACCCCTGGCTATTGGATTCACATACACTGACTGGAGAATGAAGCATGCAACTTATCATAGCTAGTTCCTTAGATATTAGTTATTTCATCTTTCTAGTAGCTAGTTGTTTTATACAATTTGTATTTAGTTTTGGACATCTTGTAAGCTTTGGATTCAATTTGTTGGAATTTTATTTATATATTAGCTACTAGGCAACATGCCTAGTGGTATATTTTCTTTTTAAAAAAAGTCCTAATCCCTCAAGTCAAGGTTAACCACGACACTTACCTCACTCCGTAATCAATTCACATCTTTACCGGAGCCTTTGCTATAGAATTTTCCTCCAAAACCAATCTTATCTAATCAAAATTGACTCGATAACGTCAAATAATGCTAAGGAAATCAATTAAAATACATAAAATCATGATTTTTACACCTTTCCTAAAAAGTCAACCCCGGGCTCGGTTGGTCAAAACCCTAGATTCGAACAAAAATACATTTACCCATTCACCCCGAGCCCGATTATGTAATTAGTTTCGAAATATGACACTAAATTGAGGTCTAAATTCCAAATTTGCAAAAATTCCCAATTTTCCCAAATCCCTAGTTTTCTACCATGGAAGAACAAAGATTAAGGCTAGAAATTAATGGTGATGTTAGAAATGGAAAAAAATGAGTTAAAGTATACTAACCTATGAATTGGTGATGAATTTTCTCTTCAAAATTGCCTCTAGGCCGAGCTCAAATGGAAAGATGGTGAAAAATGGGTGAAATCCCGTCTTTGAAACATTTTAAATCACTGGCGTCATGCCTTCTTTGCGTTCGCAAAGGGCCTACCGCGTTCGCGAAGCACAATGGCACAAATGCCCTTCGCGTTCGCAAAATGTCCCTCGTGTTCGGGAAATGTCCCCCGCGTTTGCGATAGTTTCTCCCCCTGGCTACCGCATTCGCGACCCAGTGGCCGCATTCGCGAATAACATAAGCCCAGCCTTCCCAGAACCCCACAAACCTTTGCATTCGCGTGTGGGTGGTCGCATTTGTGAAAGTTAAACTCCCCAAGGCTTCGCGCTCGCGACCTATTCCCCACGTTTACGTAGGGTAAATCCCCTCCTCAGCCCAGTTTGCTCTTCGCGATCGCGAAGAAGAAAGCATCAGGTGATAGTAGAAGCCAAAAAACCCCAGAAATTCTAAAACCGAAAACATCTGTAGCCTATTCGAAACTCACCCGAACCCTCCAGGCTCCAAACCAAACATGCACACAAGTCCAAAAATATTATACAAACTTGCTTGCATAATGAAAACACCAAAATAATACCTAGAACTACGAATCAGACATCATTTTAACAACCGGGCGTCCGAATCACATCAAATCAACTCCGTTTTGCACCAAATTTTGCACACAAGTCATAAATACAGTAATGAATGTATACCAAGTTCCGGAACCAAAATACGTACCAGATAGCAATAAAGTCAAACTTGAAATTTCTTTAAACCTTTAAACTTCAAATTTTTAATAAATTACGATAAATTAGGCTAGAGACCTCCGAATTCGATTCCGGGCATACGCCCAAGTCCCAAATCATGATACGGACCTAGTGGGACCATCAAACATGGATCCAAATCTGTTTGCTCAAAATATTGAACGAAGTCAATTCAAATGAGTTTGAAAGCATAATTTCACATTTTAATCAATTTTTCACGTAGAAGCCTTCTGAAAAAAGATACGAATTGCGCACGCAAAATGAGGAATGCTAAAAGAAGCTATTTGAGGTTTCAAAATACAAAATTAAGGGTTAAGGTCCTAGATGACATATCGGGTTATCATATTCTTCACCTCTAAAACAAACGTTCATCCTCGAACGGACATAGAAAAGTACCCGGATAGGTAAAAATGTACGGATATCTACTCCGCATGTCCCACTTGGACTCCCATGTGGCCACCTCGATCGGTTGACCTCTCTACTACACTCAAACAGGATAACTCCCAGACCTCAACTGTCGAACCTGCCGGGCTAGAATGATCACCGGCTCCTCCTCATAAGTCAAATCCTTGTCCAATTGGACTGAGCTAAAATCTAACACATGGGATGGATCACCATGATACTTCCGGAGCATGGACACATGGAACACCACATGGACTATTGATAAACTAGTTGGCAATGCGATCCTGTAGGCCACCTCACCCACTCTCTCAAGAATCTCAAAAGGCCCGATATACCTAGGGCTCAACTTGCCCTTCTTCCTGAACCTCATCATACCTTTTATGGGTGAAACCCAGAGCAATGCTCTCTCTCCAACCATGAATGCAACATCACGAACTACAGTCAGCATAATTTTTCTGCCTAGACTGAGCTGTGTGAAGTCGATCCTGAATAATCTTAACATTATCCAAGGCATCCTGTACCAAATCTATACCTAACAACCGAGCCTCCCCCAGCTCAAATTG
Organism: Nicotiana tabacum; assembly: GCF_000715075.1. Taxonomy (NCBI): domain Eukaryota; kingdom Viridiplantae; phylum Streptophyta; class Magnoliopsida; order Solanales; family Solanaceae; genus Nicotiana; species Nicotiana tabacum. The sequence continues at coordinate 73,791,757 of NC_134080.1, read as the reverse complement.
TTACACCCCACGTTTTCATATGTGAGAGTACGTCGTAAGCCATTGATGTAAGCTCGGAAATGAAATTATATTTGGAAGCAAATAAAGTAATTTAATCATGTTACCTTGGAGGTCACAAATATTTAAGATCATGAATAACTAGTACCAAGAGGGTTGGAACGCTTAGAAGCTAAACCAATTGAAGAAAATAAGTTTCGTCGAAAGTCGACAAGTTTGGAATGTTATAACATGTACTTTGAGGTGAAACTGGGGTTCTTAACATGATAAGGAGGTTATGCTATGAGTTATTTTAGTCGTATGATAGTCATTTGCTACGTTTTGAAGGCAAGCAAGTTGTGGAATAAGAGTTGGCAAAGGTCATCACAAGTTACATTCATAAATTTGCTGAAATTAGGTCAAATGTAGATAAGCTTTTCTCCAAATATACTTAGAAATGGGGTGATCTAGCTACAGAATTGAAGATCTACAAATTTATTTTCTAACGCATTAAACCATTTGTTGATACGACATCAGAGCAGAGAGATATTTACATTTTTGCGAGACCGCGCAAGTAGCTCCCAATGGGACCCACTTAGGTGATGGTCGACCTACTTCACTTTATAAATGATTTGGACGCCTATTTTTAACTCATTTTCAACTCAACTGCATCTCCAAACTTCTCCTAACCCTTCTAAACATATACCACAAGGGTTTGAAGTGATTCTAAAATGATTACACCATATTTCTAAATCAAAACTTAGTTCTAGTTAAGAACAACACCTCGTTGAGGTTGTGTTGTCATTGAGGATTGTTGTGGGCTGTGTTTGGCTGAAATTCCAAGTTGTTGCTACTGGATAAAGTGGGTATAACAGCCTACTAATTGTACTTAAGCTTGCTTGTATGTTGGTTAAGTTGTTAGGATGATAAACTACAAGATAATACTTGGATTAGCTTAAGTCACTTCTATGGTGTTGTTTTGCCATTGAGGGTTGTTGTAAGCTGAATTCAACTTGGATTTTGACTTGAAGTTACTGTAGGAGATATGTGTATTGTGTTCTTGCATGTTCTTAAGGTTATATTGATATTTATTAAGTTAAATGGATGGAGTAGGCATGAACTATTGAATAAAGTTACTAATTGAAGATAGTTGGAGATGAGGATTGTTTCCTTTGTTATAAATATATGGGATAAGGATGGAATCATTGATGAATGACTTCATTATCATGTTAATGATACTGTTAAGTTAATGTAAGAAGTCTATAAGAGGTGATATGGGTTATACAGATTCCAATCGGAGCTTGTCGCTCGTCGTGAAGTAGTTGTGACTTGTTGTTGTTATATGGTGTCTTGTTATTGATATTTATATGTTGATGGATTTATCTGGTTGTTGTTGTTGGTATATGGTATTGGAGGAGGCCCTTGTTACAGGGGAGATGCTGCCCGAATTTACGTAAATGAGCTACCAGCTTAAGTTACATACTTAGCCTTTCCTCAACACTAATTTTGAATCTCCTTATACTATGATAGATTGAGTTGACTTTTTTGAAGAGTTGCTTGGAAGGTATTAAGGACTCAACGGGTTTAAGGTATGTTAAGGCACTTCCTTATTTCTTTTGGCATGATCTAAAATGAAATGCACATAAACGATACGCTATTTCATAACGGATCTACTTCTACTTCTAACAACTAAGGTTTCCCATGTTGTTCTTTCCTTATAATGTTATTTTAAGAAAGTATGTATGATCCTTAAATCCTACTTAGGTTCATATTGATGCTATGGATGTACATAATATTAATCGAAGGTGCAGCGACCTTACGTAACTCCGAAAGGTTAAGAACGTGATTCTATGAGTCCAGCATGCATTATATGTAGTATCTATTTTACTCTACCGAGCCATGCTATAGTCGGCTAGGTACGACACCTATTGTGCAACAACTGATTAGTTGGGTTTACCTCCACGTGGCCGTGTACGATTGTACCGAGCCTTATGATGGTCGGGTACATTTTTACCGAGTCCTCTTTGAGGCCGGGTATGATATGATGATGATGATGCCCGCAAAAGCATATGTTTTTAAAAGTTTATGTGTATATATATGTATTATGCATTTCATGTCAGTAGCCCCCAGAGGCACTTAGATGTTACATGTTGTATCTCCTTTATCTCTCTTTATATTACTGTTCTTATTTATGCTTTCCTGCCTTACATACTCGGTACTTTATTCGTACTGACGCCCTTTTTGCCTGGGGACACTGCATTTCATGGCTACAGGTCCCGATAGACAGGTTGACATTCCTCCTAGTAGGTTATCAGCTCAGCAAAAGGTGTTGGTGCACTCCACTTGTTTCGGAGTTGCCTATTTGGTCAGTATGAACATATTGATTGGTATGGCGGGGCCCTGTCCCAACCTTTATGATGTGTATGTACTCTTAGAGGCTTGTAGACAAATGTCATGTATATGAAAGATTGTATGGCCCTGTCGGCCTATGTTCATTGTACGAGTGTTCATTTTGGGTTTTATAGGACTGTATGTCACATGTATAAGTTTGTATTACATCTTGGGTCATCCTATGTCAAGTATTCCCTTATGTTTTATTCTAGGTATATCATGATGGCCTTTCCGACCCATTTACCCATGACTGTATGATAAGAAAAATACGTTACGTTGGTACTCGGTTAGGTAAGGCCGCTGGTGCCCGTTGCAGCCCTCCGATTTGGGTCATGACAAAAGTGGTATTAGAGCAGTTTTGTCCTAGGGAGTCTACAAGTCGTGTCTCGTAGAGTCTTATTTATGGGTGTGTTGTGCACCACACTTATAAGTAGGAGGCTACATGGCATTTAGGACTATCACTCTTTCTTCTTATTCTAGATCGTGTGGTAGAGCTCAGTAGTAAGAATTCAAACTCCTAAATTAGACTTTAGTCGTAATACAATGATACCTACATCCACAAACATAGTTGTTAAGAGATTGAATGTGGCTCTGGAAGAGCTGAGTTAGAGGAACTCGATTTTGCATCACGCTTATGATGAGTAAATGTAAGGTCTTCAGTAGATTATTTTTGTACTAAGACATGTAAGCTTCTTGATAAGGATCCCTAAAGCATGAATATCTATCCACCCATATGGTAAAAATCAATAAGAGAATCAAAAGGTAGATACAAGTTTCAACAAGCAAAAGAAGCAAGGTGAAGAAGGGTACGAGGTATCCAGTTAGTGAAGACTATCAGTTTTTACAATTCAGGCAGAGAAACATAAGTATTATAAGTTACTTTCAACAATAACAGAGATATATACAATTGGCCACACCCATCTTAGTTATGCCCTATGGGAGTTAACAGATATAGTTTAAGAGAAAAAGGCGATAGCAAGATCCAATTGAGGTTAGAGTAACCCAAAATGGTAGATGAATTATTATCATTAGCTGACATTTTCGAAGGATATTGCAAATGTGGTAATTGTTCTCCTTGTGAGACATACCGATGGTGCAATCTAGAATAGTGCATTTAGTTATGAATACTAGAATGTCTGGAAAAATTTAGAAGATTGGCACTGGAATCCTAGAAGGGATAAATATTTAACTTCGTATGGCTCCCGCTCCTAGTAAAGAGAGAATTCTAGGTGACCTGAAGAGCCAGTGAGATGAAACAAGGAGAGCTAAAAGTGAAAGAATGTTTTGTTGAAGTTATCATAATAAAGTGATAGACAGAAATATTAGTCGTAGAATAAAAAGAGAGTAATTGAAGCATTATGAGTAAGATGTGATAAATGGATGATAATGGTAAATCAAAATATGACAGAATGACAGAGTCTATAGTCAAGTGAAGGAAAAGACAAGAGGTGACATGCCTTGAGACAATAAAAGAGTATAGGCCAAAGGATATATCCTCATACGATAATTGAGTTGGTGACTTAAACGTGATTACCAAAAGGGAAAATTAGACCCCGTAGTAATAGAATTTAGTATGGGATAGTAAACAAGATAAAAAATAATCAAACATCAATTAGGGATCGAAGGAATTGGTAATAGTCGGCATCGTGAGAATTTCAAAGATCAACCTTTAAAGGTCATTTAGGAAGACGCTTCCCTAAAGAAAACACTCTGAGCAGTGTTAATCTTAAGGGACTAAGTGTGCCAGTTACACTAGGTGTCACCTTCGTGCGTGAGAAATAGAGTTATCAGTCGTACAGAAGGGTTACCATAAGGCGAGTAAAGGTCATTAATGATGTGAAAAAACGCCAAAGATGAAGAGGTAAAACATTTATAGGTAGATCTTCGTAGCACTAAGTCTTAGTACTCTCCTAAAGGGGGGAAGATGGTGTGATATGGTATTAAGTCGTAGTTATAGGTTCGAGTAACAATGGAATAATAAAGGAAGAATATGGTAGAAAGTCGAAAGGAATGAGATTGCATTTATTCAGACCCTACAGATATGTTACGACTCCAGAACATTATGCAAGCACGCCGCCGGGGAGAGTCAGTAAGGGTTCCCACACCAGATGTTATTGATAAATAAGTGTGAATGAACACTTGATACATAAGGAGCCAGTACTTGTGGTAAGTTAAGACAAAGAAAATAATCCAAGAGAGATTATGCGGAATATAGGTATGAGAATGGACCAACGAGTAGTTAGTAGTTGATTCGGGAAGAGCCTAGTTATGGCTAGACAAGAGGATACAGACGAATCATGCAGATTGTGAAAGGTAAACGTAGTGAACCCGAACATAGTGAATTCGGTCTCGCAGATATAATGACATCGTGATCCTTGAGAAATTTTTGGATAGGATTTGGGGTAGTTAAAAGTATCGTACAAGTGTTATGGATATAAGAAAAAGTGCCACTAGGGAGATAGCCAAAATTTTAGTTCAGAAGCAACTCTACGAGCACAAGGTCGCGGAGATAGGTAACTAGGGATAATAATAGGCAAGTAACAATATCAAAAATTCCTTTGGGTATACCACGTAACTAGCTCACAACTTTATAGGAGTCAGATGATCTCCCTTAAGTACTACAATGAAAGACTAGCTGAGGAAAAAGAAGAAGGCTTCAACCTAAACATAGTAACTTGAAGAAGAAATGGTCTTGTAACAATAGTCTCACTACAATATTGTATACACTCCATAAGAAAGTGGTACCTATCGTGGCTAATGAACGGGAAGTAAAAATCAAAAGCTGATATTTGAGATCATACGAGTTACAGGAAATTCCAGTATTCACAAGCACTAAGATAAGTCGAGCATTCATGCAACAGGTGGTAGAACGACCGGAAAAGTAATTGCCTATGTTTAAAGGCAACTAAGATGGCATGAAAGGAAATCAATAGTGCTAGCAAGTTAAAGGAAGATTGCGAATAGTATAAATAGATATATGTAGGTCACAAGCTAAAGTATCGTAGAGTGACAAGGTTTTAGGTAGATAGGTGTAAAGATAAGAAAACAAGTGAGAAGGTGACAAGAATAGGTGAGTCCTCGGGATTAAACCCATCACAACAAGAGAGATGATGACTTCCGTAACTTATTGAAAGCTCGGTACAACCTGAATGAACACAGAGGAGTCTAAGACTAGTAGCAATTAGAAGAGATGAAATGCTGCCCTGTTAGTAGAAGAAGGGTGTAATTGTGATAGATAAGAGAATGACATTTAGGCCTTTGATTGAGGAATAATTTAAAGAAAAGGGATTTTATGAATTGCACGGGATTGGAATACCCCCATAAGATGAATCATGTTAGGATGCTATGAAATACGGTTATTGAGGTATAATATCATCTCTAGGTGGATCGGGCAAATCACTTCAGATGTTTCCCGATGAGACATGAGCCCTAGTGACAATGTATTATGTAAGAGGTTTCAAGTTATCAGTGGTAGATTATGGATCAACATTAAGGTGAATCACTAATGGACGGATAAAAGTTGCAAAGTATGAGATGAGATTAGACCGTCATTAGTAAGATGAACAACAATGAGGAACCATTAAAGGACTTAGATTTATACATATAGGACAAGCGGCGAAAGAGTAACCCAGAGCTGGGTGGCAGACCTCAATAATAATAAAACAAAAGAAAGAGTTAAGGTATAGTTTGTCCTGCCTAGATGCAGCAAAGCCATAAGGATGGATATCTGAGGCTATGAAACAAGATATATCAATAGTCATAATTTCAACAAAGTACCAAGCGAAGAACTTCAGTACACCTATAGATGCCTAGAGGGATAGCTTGTCATTGTTCTGTATATGTTCATAAAGTGAGGCTTAGAGTGTCACGACCCAAACCGATGGGCTGCGATGGGTTCCTGAGTCCTACTTGTCAAATACCCCTAAGCATGCGTCTAAGATATGAACCTGAATAACATCTGCTGCATTACGAAATTAACATACGTGAAGGGAACCTGCCATCAAGGCATATATACGTATACATGCAAAATATAGTGGGCAAGCCGGCAAGGCGGCTATAGACAACTATACATCCAAAACTGAAAGCCGACAAGGCCACCCAACTAGACATACTATCCACAGACCTCTAACAGAAACATAACTGTACAAAGACGGAATTGAGAAACATAGTTGTACAAAGACGGGACTGAGCCACGTCATACTCATATACATATATATGTACAAACGTATCGTACCAATATCAAAAGCAGCTCCGGATCAAATGGAGCACGTCAACTCTCGCTGATCAGGGATCCTAAGAATGGGGACCGTCAGCTTGCCTACCTGCACATGCGGGCATGAAACGCAGGCCCCGTGGAATAGGGCGTCAGTACGAAAAATGTACTGAGTATGTAAGGCATGAAAATTAGTACGTAAAAGACATAGATGAAACATGAAATACAGAAACACATCTTTAAATATGAATAACTTTGTAAATTCTGAAACGTTCATAATATCATATACGTGCGTATAAATGTCATGCCATGCATAGGTATGGGTGTACATAATATCATCAAGCCACTGAGAGAATCCTATCATATCATCTCGACCACTGTGGGCAATATCATCAACATATACCAGCTGATTAGGTGGTGGTGCGTATATAATGCCGTAACCTTTTTCCATATCCCATATACATATATTTACATATATACGCGTATATAATGTCATCTGGTCATTTGTCAATGCACATAAGTGAAATACATGAAAAATATGTAATAATCTCAATATTCCTTCCGGATAAACTTTTCCAACTGCGTATTATTCTGAGACCCATGAGCAGAAAATAATAATAATTTTCATGGGAAATCAAGAATATAGACAGCCCTAATAATTCTATGAATAAAGTAATTTATGAAAACTGTGTGTTCGTTCGTTTCTTCAGTATAATTTGGACCATGCAAAATAAAGAAGGAAGGGCCTTAACATACATGTTCCTGGAATTATTTGAACGAATCTGCTTTTGCGAAATATGAACGAAATTCACACTTGGACGAACTTGAAATTTTGGACGAATTTGTTCTACTTTGCTTCTAATGTTTTTGAATAAAGATAAAAATAGATTTAATCTATTTGTTGAACTTTGAAATTTCACTTGAACTCTTTGGCAAAGAGTTTGGACGAGAATCTCTTTCCAAGTTCTTGATTTATAGACATGACTTGAAGCTAAGAACAAATGGTCTAATTAGATAAGATTTTACAAGTCTTAGTCACTTTAAGCTTAAGTCATATTTGACTATTAGGTAGACACCTACACTTATGTGTAGTGAGTCATTTCTTAAATTGGTGGCCTTGTGCCACGTGGGGAGTGGCTAATTTATTAAATTTTTATCCACTTATTAGTTAACTGGATAATGTCCTGTTATCCGGTAATTAATCAATTACCCGCATAATTTAAAACTTACCACAAATTACTTAAATTCTATTTATTTTTAAAATACTTCATATATACTTTATATATTATACTACCGTGGTCATATGGTACCTTTCATGGTACTAGTTCATAATTATCGGGTATTATCGCTCGACCCGTATTTTATCCCAAATTGGCCACTTAGAACGAAACTCATTTCTTTAATCTGTGTACCCCTTTATCCTTCATAACACTTATTTATCGGTTGTTATAAATAGCATAAGTACGTTAACGTTAGGATGATCTCACCTCCGAGTCTATGTCAATTAACCAAAGACAGAACTTTTAACGTACGAAAATGTGAGATGTAACATCCTTCCCCCCCTTAGAAACATTCGTCCTTGAATGTTCAACTCCACGTGATCAATATAACTTTGGCAGGGTCGCCTTTGTAACAACACTACTACCAACTCTCCCTGTAAAAGCTTCATAATCCAATGCCACACCGGACCACAATTATCAATAACGACAATGGCCTCACACGACCAATGACAATAACCCATAAAAGAATTTGTACACGTACCTTATGATTATGACGTCTCAGTCGGACCCTTCTCTGGAGGAGGAAATAGTTAGGGATATCTAGACTTCATGTTTTCCTCGGCCTCCCAGGTCATTTCTTCCACATTGTTGTTTCTCCAAAGTACTTTCACAGAGGCTACCTCTTTATTCCGTAGCTTGCGGATTTGTCGGCCTAGGATGGCAACCAAAACTTCCTCGTATGATAAGTCTTCTATAATCTGTACATCATTCGTGGGAACAACTCTGGTAAGATCTCCAATGCACTTTCATAACATAGATACATGAAAAACTGGATGGAAAGACTACAATTTTGAGGGTAATTCTAACTTATAAGCTACTCGGCCCACTCTCTGAATGATCCTATAAGGCCCAATATATTGTGGGCTAAGTTTGCCTTTCTTGCCAAACCTCATCACACCCTTCATAGGCGACACCTTTAAGAATACCTAGTCATCAACCCCGAACTCTAAATCTCGTCGGCGCACGTCAGAATATGACTTCTGACAACTCTGAGCTGTCAATAGTCGATCACAGATAAGCTTTACTTTTTCTATGGCTTGCTGAACCAGGTCTGGAACATGTAATCCAGATTCTCCAACATCAACTCACCCTATAGGCGACCTATACTTCCGCCTATAAAAAGCTTCGTATAGAGCCATCCGAATACTGGAATGGTAACTATTATTATATGCGAACTCAATAAGCGGCAGATGATTGTCCCAGCTACCTTTGAAGTATGATACACAAGCTCGTAACATATCCTCCAGTGTTTGAATAGTACGCTCAGCCTGTCCGCTTGTCTGGGGATGAAATGTTGTACTAAGACTTACTTAAGTCCCCAATCCTTTTTGGAAGGACTTCTAAAATTTAGCTGTAAATTGAGCTCCTCTATCTGAGATAATAGATACAGGGACACCATGGAGTCGTACTATTTCCTTGATATAAAGCCTCGCATAATCCTCTAAGGAATATGTAGTTGTAACTGGCAGAAAATGGGCTGACTTGGTAAGCCTATCAACAATCACCCATATCAAATCAAACTTACGCTGGGTACGAGGTAAGCCTACAATGAAGTCCATATTGATTATTTCCTATTTCCAAGTCGGAATCTCCATAGCCTGCAATAATCCACCTGGTTTTTGATGCTCAATCTTAACCTACTAACAGTTAGGACACTAGGCAACAAATTCTGCTATATCCTTTTTCATTCCATCCTACCAATATACTTCCCTGATGTCATGATAGATCTTTTTCGCTCCTGGATGGATAGAATAACGAGAATAGTGAGTTTCTCCCATAAACTGCCGACGTAGCCCTGCAGCATTAGGCACACATAATCGTCCTCGATATCTGAGGACCCCATCATCTGTAATTTCAAATGGCGTCTTCTCCTTCTGAAGGGTGGTATCACTATAATGAACTAACACAGGATACTCGTACTGGCCTTCCTTTACTTCAGTTAATTAAGGATGTTGCCGTATCCTGAAGAGTAATTCCAACGTCCCTGAGTCCAGTAACCGAACTCCAAGACTAGCTAGCTGATGAACCTTATGGGCTATTCCCCTCTTTGCTGGCTACAAATACAACGGGCTACCCATAGATCTACTGCTGAGGGCATCAGCTACTACGTTCGCCTTCCCCGGATGGCATAAAATACCAACATCATAGTCTTTAAGTAGCTCCAACCATCTCCTTTAACGTAGATTCAATTCCTTTTGCTTGAAGATGTACTAGAGGCTCTTATAATCCGTATAGATATCAACATGAATGACATACAAGTAGTGCCTCCACATCTTTAGTGCATGAATTACCGAAGCTAACTTTAAATCGTGGGTTGGGTAGTTCTTCTCGTGCTTTCTTAGTTGTCTAGAAGCATAAGCCATAACCTTACCACGCTGCATCAGCACACAACCCAACCCAACGCCTAAAGCATCACAATAGATAACGTAACAATCTGTCCCTTCTGGAAGCATCAGTCCATTAAGACTTTTCTCCCTTCTGAGTCAACTTTGTCAAAGGTGCAGAAAGAGAAGAAAATCCCTCTACAAATCTCCTGTAATAACTTGCCAAACCAAGAAAGCTACGAACCTCCGTCGGTGTTATGGGTCTAGGCCAAGTCTTTACTGCCTCAATCTTTTGTGTATCCACCCGGATGCCTTCACCCGAAATAACATGCCCAATGAAAGCTACAAAGTTCAACCAGAATTCATATTTAGAGAGTTTTGCATACAACTTCCCTTCTTATAGAACGCTTAGCACAGTACGCAGATGATCTGCATGCTCATCCTCTGAAAGAGAATACACCAATATATCGTCAATAAATACAATTATGAGCAGATATAAGAAAGGCCTGAACACACGGTTCATCAAATCCATGAATACTATTGGGGCATTGGTCAGACCGAACGACAAAACCTGAAATTCAAAGTGCCCATATCTAGTCCTGAATGTTGTCTTCGGAATATCTTCATCCTTAACCCTTACCTGATGGTACCCGAACCTCAAGTCTATCTTTGAAAAACACTTGGCACCTTGCAATTGATCGAATAAGTCATGAATTCTCAGGAGCGGGTACTTATTCTTGATCGTCACCTTATTCAACTACCTATAATCAATACGCATTCATAAGGAACCATCTTTATTTCTTACAAACAAAACATATGCTCCCCACGGTGACGTACTAGGTCTGATAAATCCTTTTTCAAGTAAGTCCTTTAATTGTTCTTTCAATTCTTTCAGCTCTGCGGGGGCCATTCTATAGGTAGGAATGGATATTGGGTGAGTATCTAGTAGTCGGTCAATAGAAAACTCAATTTCTCATTCTGGCGGGAGACCCGAAAGTTCATCGGGAAAAACAACGGGAAACTCATTAACCACTGGGATGGACTGAATGGTTGGTGACTCTACTTCCATATCCTGAACCCGAACTAAGTGATAAATACAGCCCTTATTGATCATCTTCCATTCCTTTATATAGGAAATAAATCTACCTCTCGTCAATGCCGTATTACCTTTCCACTCCAAAATAGGCTCCCCCAAAAATTGAAATCTGACTATCTTTGATCTGCAATCAACGTTGGCATGACAAGAAGCCAACCAATCCATACCCATTATAAGACCAAATTCTACCATATCTAACTCGATTAAGTCTTCTACAGTAGTTCGACATGAACTACTATTATACAACCCCTATATACTTGCTTAGCTATCACCGAGTCCCCAACAGGTGTAGACACCTCAAAAAGTTTAACCAATTCAGGTTTTATTCCAAACTTACCAGCAATTAGCAGAGTAACGTATGATAAGGTGGAACCTGGGTCAATCAGTGCATATACATCATAGGAGGAGACTGATAATATACCTATAACAACATCAGGCGATGACTCCTGGTCCTGTCGTCCTGCCAATGCATAAGTGCGGTTGTGAGGGCTGCTCGAGCTAGATGCTCCACCCTTGCCTCTACCACGACTCATTGGTATTTGGGGACCTTTCCCAGGGGGGCGTACTGATGATGATGAACCAGCTACAGATCCCGACGGTTGAGCTATGCTTGCATCACCCCTCATTGGACAATCCTTCAAACGTGGCCCGGATAACCACAAGTATAACAAACACCTAATCCCATACGACACTGCCCGGTATGCTGCTTACCATATTGAGTACATCGTGGCAAGGGTGGCCTCATCTGATTTGACTCACCCCTATACTGAGAACCTGAGTCCCTGAAATTCTGACCAGACCCTGAATATGTAGAATGATAAAATCTCTTACCGCCAAACTGAGGGGGCGCGCTAGCCAATGGCTAGGATGGATACCTCAAGTATTGCTACCTTTGACCACCTCGAAACTCACCAGAAGGACCTGAAGACCTCGCTCTCTTATTTTGGGCCCTATCATGCTCATGATCGGCCCTCTGTTTCTATTTACACTCCTCTACACCCTGACCGTATGCCTGAATAAGAGAAATATCCATGTCTGGCTGAAGTGAGACCGACATACAATCGTTAAGCAAGTGAGGCTCTAATCCCATCACGAACCGGTGAACCCGATCCTCTATTTTAGATACAATAGTGGGAGCATACCTAGCCAACAAATCAAACTAAAGATTGTACTCCCGAACACTCATGTTACACTACCGAAGGGTCAAGAACCTATCAACTCTAGCTTGCCTAAGCTCTGGTGGCAGATAATGACGAAGAAAAGCTTCTATAAACTCCTGCCACACTACTGGAGGGGCAACCTCACCTCTGGACAATTCCCAAGACTCGTACCAATTAACTGCAACATCTCAAAGTCTATAAGAAGCTAGCTCAACTGACTCAGTCGCAGTGGCCTTCATTACCCGTAACGTCCTCTGCACTCTATCAATAAATACCTGAGGGTCCTTGTTTGGATCTGCTCTAGTGATTACCGGAGGGTCTAAATTAATAAAGTCATGAACTCTCGCACTCACGGACCTATCTGCGTGACCAATACATACTTTCTGATGCCGAGCCTGTGCGACTACTAATCGGGTTAATAACTGAATAACATCTCTTATCTCCTGACCCGGTGTATTCAGCAGAGGTGCTAAATGTACAGGGGAGGGCACTGGAGCTGGTGCCCCTCAGAGCTCTTCTGGAAAGGGCGGGGTATGTGAAGTCTGAGATGGAACCTCACCATGAGACTCTCCCCAAGCCCTGGTAACTCGTGGCGCTCGACTAGTAGTCTCACCGGCCACGAACTTTCCCTTCTGGGCGGCCGTACTTTTTCGAGGCATTGTTGAAAATATAACATATCGTTAGGAACATGAATTCTTGTATCGCACGATCTGAGATAAAAAGAGAGGATAACATCCTATATGTCCTGTAGCCTCATGTCTATAAGCTTGGTGCATGACACACCCATAAACAAGACTCTACTAGAAACGGTCTGTAGACAACCCTAGGACAGAACTGTTCTGATACCACTTTTGTCACGACCCAAACTGATGGGCCGCGACGGGTGCCTGAGTCCTACCTGTCAAACACCCCTAAGCATGCATCTAAGATATGAACCTGAATAATATTTGCTGCATTACGAAATTAACATACGTGAAGGGAACCTGCCATCAATGCATATATACGTATACATGCATAATATAGTGGGCGAGCCGGCAAGGCTGCTATAGACAACTATACATCCAAAACTGAAAGCCGACAAGGCCACATATAACCCAACTAGACATACTATCCACAGAACTCCAATAGAAACATAACTGTACAAAGATGGGACTGAGCCACATTATACCCATATACATATATATACACAAATGCATCGTACCAAAATCAAAAGCAGCTCCAGATCAAATAGAGCAGGCCAACTCTCGCTGATCAGGGATCCTAAGAAGGGGGATCGTCAGCTTGCCTACCTTCACCTGCGGGCATGAAATACAGGCCCCGTAAAATAGGGAATCAGTACGAAAAATGTATTGAGTATGTAAGGCATGAAAATTAGTACATAAATGACATAGATGAAACATGGAATACATAAACACATCTTTAAATCTGAATAATTTTGTAAATTCTTAAACGTTCATAATATCATATACGTGCGTATAAATTTTGTGCCATGCATAGGTATGGGTGTACATAATATCATCAAGCCACTGAGGGCATCCCATAATATCATCTCGGCCACTATGAGCAACATCATCAACATATACCAGCTGATCAGGTGGTGGTGCGTATATAACGCCGTAACCTTTTCCCATTTCCCATATACATATATTTACATATATATGCATATATAACGCCATATGGTCATGGGTCAATGCACATGTATTGAAATGCATGAAAAATACGTAATAATCTTAATATTCCTTCTGGATAAACTTTTCCAACTGTGTATTATTCTGAGACCCATGAACAGAAAATAATAATAATTTTCATGGGGAATCAAAAATATAGACACCCCTAATAATTCTATAAATAGAGTAATTTATGGAAATTATGTGTTTGCTCATTTCTTCAGTATAATTTTGACCATGCCAAAAGAAAGAAGGGAGGGCCTTAACGTACCTGTTCCTGGAATTGTTTGAACGAATCTGCTTCTGTGAAATATGGACGAAATTCACACTTGGACGAACTTGAAATCTTGGACAAATTTGTTCTGCTTTGCTTCTAACGTTTTTTAACAAGGACAAAAATGGATTTAACCTATTGTTGAACTTTGAAATTTCACTTGAACTCTTTGGAAAATATTTTGGACGAGAATCTATTTCCAAGTTCTTGATTTCATGACATGACTTGAAGCTAAGAACAAATGGTCCAATTAGATAAGATTTTACAAGTCTTAGTCACTTTAAGCTTAAGTCATATTTGACTATTAGGTAGACACCTACACTTATGTGTAGTGAGTCATTTCTTAAATTGGTGGCCTTGTGCCACGTGGAGAGTGATTAATTTATTAAATTTTTATCCATTTATTAGTTAACTGGGTATTGTCCTATTACCCGGTAATTAATTAATTACCCTCATAATTTAAAAATTACCACAAATTACTTAAATTTCTATTTATTTTTAAAATACTTCATATATACTTTATATATAATACTACTGTGGTCATATGGTACCTTGCATGGTACTAGTTCATAATTATCGGGTATTATTGTTCGACCTGTACGAAACTCGTTTTCTTTAATTTATGTACCCCTTTATCCTTCATAACACTTATTTATTGCTTGTTATAAATAGCGTAAGTACTTTAACATCATGATGATCTCACCCCCGAATCTATGTCAATTAACCAAAGACAAAACTTTTAACGTACGAAAACGCGAGATGTAACATAGAGATTGGTTAAAAGATGAAGGAAAAAGGGGAGAAGAGTCGCTAGGCACTAATACAAGGACACAGTCGTACATACTGAATGACATTAGGTAGCAATAGTCGAGATTGGAAGAATTCCGACCACATGTCATGGCGTGAGAAAGATGCTTAAAGGGGGGAATGCCCCGGTGTTTGAATTTATTCACAAAACAATTGTCTAGATGGCAAGATGAGAATTAAAGTATTTTTAAGAGCTATAGTTTATGAAACTAATAAGTGCATCAGTCAGCATTCGAGGACGAATGTTCCAAATGGGGGAATGATGTTACACCCCATATTTTCATACGTGAGAGTACGTCATAAGCCATTGATGTAAGCTCAGAAATGAAATTATATTAGGAAGCAAATAAAGTAATTTAATAATGTTACCTTGAAGGTCACAAATATTTAAGATCATGAATAACGAGTACCAAAAGGGTTGGAACTCTTAGAAGCTAAACAAATTGAAGAAAATAAGTATCGTCGAAAGTCGACAAGTTTAGAATGTTATAACATGTACTTTGGGGTGAAACTAGGGTTCTTAACATGATAAGGAGGTTATGCTATGAGTTATTTTAGTCGTTTGATAGTCATTTGCTACATTTTTAAGGCAAGCAAGTTATGGAACAAGAGTTGGCAAAGGTCATCACAAGTTACATTCATAAATTTGCTGAAAATTAGGTCAAATGTAGATAGATTTTCACCAAATATACTTAGAATTATAGGGTGATATAGCTACCTAATTAAAGATCTACGAGGCTAGTTTCTAATATATTAAACCGTTTGTCGATACGACATCGGAGTAGAGAGATATTCGCGTTTTTGCGAGACCGCGCAAGCAGCTCCCAATGGGACCCACTTAGGCGATGGTCGACCTATTTCACTTTGTAAACGATTTGGACGCCTATTTGTAACTCATTTTCAACTCAACTTAATCTCCAAACTTCTCCTAACCCTTCTAAATAGTTACCATAAGGGTTTGAAGTGATTACACCATATTTCTACATCAAAATTTAGTTCTAGTGAAGAACAACACCTCGTTGAGGTTGTGTTGTCATTGAGGATTGTTGTGGGCTGTGTTTGGATAAAATTCCAAGTTATTGCTACTGGATAAGGTGAGTATAACATCCTACTAATTGTTCTTAAGCTTGCTTGTATGTTGGTTAAATTGTTAGGATGATAAACTACAAGATAATACTTGGATTAGCTTAAGTCACTTCTATGGTGTTGTTTTTCCATTGAGGGTTGTTGTAAGCTGAATATAACTTGGATTTCGACTTGAAGTTACTGTAGTAGGTATGTGTATTGTGTTCTTGCATGTTCTTACGGTTATACTGATGTTGATTAAGTTAAATGGATGGAGTAGGCATGAACTAGTAAATAAAGTTACTAATTGAAGATAGTTGGAGTTGAGGATTGTTTCCTTTGTTATAAATATATGGTATAAGGATGGAATCATTGATGAATGACTTCATTATCATGTTAATGATACTTTTAAGTTAATGTCAGAAGTCTATAAGGGGTGATATGGGTTATACGGATTCCAATCGGAGCTTGCCGTTCGTCGTGAAGTAGTTGTGACTTGTTGTTGTTATATGATGTCTTGTTATTGATATTTATATATTGATGGATTTCTATGGTTTTTCTTGTTGTTGTTGGTATATGGTATTGGGGGAGTCCCTTGTTACAGGGGAGATGCAGCCCGAATTTACATAAATGAGCTACTAGCTTAAGCTACAGACTTAGCCTTTGCTCAGCACTGATTTTGAATCTCCTTATACTATGATAGATTGAGTTAACTTGTTTGAAGAGTTTCTTGGAAGGTATTAAAGACTCAATGGGTTTAAGGTATGTTAAGGCACTTCCTTCTTTCTTTTGGTATGATCTAAAATAAAATTCACATAAACGATACGCTATTTCATAACGGATCTACTTCTACTCCTAGCAACTAAGGTTTCCCATGTTGTTCTTTCCTTTTAAAGTTATTCTAAGAAAGTATGTATGATCCTTAAATCCTACTGAGGTTCATATTTATGCTATGGGTGTATATAATGTTAATCGAAGGTGCAACGACCTTACGTCACTCCACAAGGTTTAGAACGTGATTCCATGAGTCCAACATGCATTATATATAATATCTATTTTACTCTACCGAGCCGTGCTACAGTCGGCCGGGTACGACACCTATTGTGAAACCACTGATCAGTTGGGTTTATCGAGCTCCACGTGGGTGGATACAATTCTACCGAACCTTATGATGGCCGGGTACATTTTTACCGATTCCTCTTTGAGGCCGGGTACGATATGATGATGATGATGATGCCCACAGAGGCATATGTTTTTAAAAGTTTATGTATATTTATGTATTATTCATTTCATGTCAGTAGCCCCTAGAGGCACTCAGATGTTGCATGTTGTATCTCATCTATCTCTCTTTACATTACTGTTCTTGTTTATGTTTTTCTGTCTTACATACTCGGTACTTTATTCGTAATGACGTCTCTTTTGCCTGGGGATGCTGCGTTTCATGCCCGCAGGTCCCGATAGATAGGTTGACATTCCTCATAGTAGGCTATCAGCTCAGCAAAAGGTGTTGGTGCACTCCACTTGCTTCGGAGTTGCCTATTTGGTCGGTATGAACATATTGATTGGTATGGAGGGGCCCTGTCCCGACCTTTATGATGTGTATGTACTCTTAGAGGCTTGTAGATAGATGTCATGTATATGAAATATTGTATGGCCTTGTCGGCCTATGTTTATTGTACGAGTGTTCATTTTGGGTCTTATAAGACCGTATGTCACATGTATAAGTTTGTATTACATCTTAGGTCGTGCTATGTCAAGTATTCCTTATGTTTTATTCTAGTTATATCATGACGGACCTTCCAGCCCATTTACCTATGATTGTATGATAAGAAAGATACGTTACGTTGGTACTCGGTTAGGTAATGTCACGAGTGCCCATTGCGGCCCTCCAATTTGGGTCGTGACACAAACCACCCAATCGGCGAACGACACCGCTCCTGTATAATGCCTCATAGGGAGCCATCTAAATGCTTGACTGGTAGCTGTTGTTGTAGGCAAACTCCGCAAGCGGCAAGAACTGATCCCAAGAACCCCCGAAATCTATAACACAAGCGCGAAGCATGTGCTCTAATATCTTAATAGTGCGCTCGGACTGTCCGTCCGTCTGGGGATAAAATGTTGTGCTCAACTTACCATGCGTGCCCAACTCATGCTGTACTGCCTTCCAGAAGTGCAAGATGAACTGCATACCTTGATCAGAAATGATAGACGTTG